>NW_010293713.1:0-5764 GCF_000700745.2 Antrostomus carolinensis
GGTTATTGGCCTCTGGGCTGTGAGCGCACAGAAGACCTGTTTAAAGAAGGCTACCTGTTTAAACATGCACTTCCACTGAGCTGGCTCTGAAATGATCTGGTGTGGGGCAGGGGCTTCTCCAGTCAGTGCTGCATCTTCCATCTCAGCCCTTTGTATCTGTGTCTCTGGGCTCACTTGCCTTGTGCCTGGTCCCTTTAGGTACTGGTGAAAGAGCTGAATCACAGGTGATGTCTGTGCCCCTGCCAGCTCAGAGCCTGCTCTGACACAGCTGCCACCCATTTGAGATGGCCTCAAGGAAATACCTGCCTTCCTCCTTGCCCCTCTGGTTTATTTTCCCTCCAGGAGTGCAGAAGGAAGGTGAAGTGAACTGCTGAAAACTGTCATTCTGTACCTGAGGCTTACAGACTTCTGGAAGGTAACTGGGAACATGCAGGCATCACTGGTGGCACTGGGTGTGCCAATCTAGTGATGGAATAGGTGGCTTTCTGCCAGCTGAATGCCTTGGTGAGGTTTGTGTGCCATTTTTCAAATAAGATTGCATTTGAGACTGAAGCTTTAATTATTTTTACTTGTTTTTCCTTTACTGTGGCCTGCTGCCTTGTCCAAAGAGCCAACAGCCTGGTCCCCCTCTAAAGACAGTACCTTCTCCTAAAGGTGACATCCTGATGGACTTGGCACCCCACAAACTGAGATGCAGCTGAGCAGTGAAAATGAGTCAGTCTCCTCCTTGTTAGCATGTAAAGTAACACATGCTGCAGAGTTTGCACCCTGGACGTTGCAGCAGATAATTGAGAGGAGTTTGGTACTTAAATATAGAAGTGTTTGTTCTTGAGGCTTGCAAAGCTGAAGCTTGTTGTTGAGAATTTGACCTGAATCTGTTGGCTTTTAAATCTCTCTGGGACTGATACATGTTAAACCCCACTGTATTTCAATGGTCTGATCTTTTTAGAGACAAACACAGTTGTGGCAGTCTGCTTAGTGAATGCAATTACCTGTGTGTTTCTAATCCTGATTCATGTTTTAGCTGTCCTCACTGATTTTATATTTACCTTGGGTGTCTGTTTTCCCTTCCTAGAAGTGCAGTAGTAAATTTCCTGCCTCGAGAAGCAGCAAAGCCTGTTGTCAGCCAGGTCCCACTCCCTTGGAGTGGGAGGAGGACCTGTGCTCTTGAAAGATAATGCAATAAGCTGCTCCATGCTCCTAGTTCTGCAGCTGTTTCCATTTTTCAGGGCACACTGGGGAAGTGACTTACCATGTTAGTGCCAGAACCAAGAATAGACCTCAGGTGTCCTGACTTTAATTCTGTGGTTCAGCTGTGGGATCATGCTGCTTTTTTTTTTAATTCCCCTGCCCCCTTCTTAACAAACCAGAAATAACTGCCCAAATATCCTCAGTTCTTCATCCCAAATGAACAGTCTGCCAGGGCAGAGGTTCCTCTTTTATAGTTCAGAAACAAAAAGGCTGTGCTGCAGTTCCTATTTAGATGGTGGTTACTGCTGGTTCCATGACATCTGCAGTTCGGGAGCTGCTTTTCTTGAATGTTGGCAGTTGGTTCAAGACAATTGAGACTTCTGTTGTGATGCTCTGGAGAGGGTGTGTGCATCTGACTTTGGGTGGCTTTTCTCTTCACAGCAGTGACTTCTTTCTCTGTTGGACTAATGGAAGTGTAATAAGTCTGGAGGATTTGAACTGGACAAAACCTCTGCTCAGATGAGCTCTGAGCACCTAAGGATGGAGATCCCCTCTACTTCTCTGGGCTCTGTCCCATGGCTGCTTTACTTAAGAGGAAGAAATTTTTGTGCCACTTCTCTTGCTGTAGCTTTTCCTTGGTTTTTTTGTGTACCTGTGTGGTGGTTCTACTTGTCTGGCAGCCCAAACACAGCTGCTTGCTCACTCCCATCACAGGGAATAGGGAAGAGAATTGGAGGGGTAAGGGTAAGGAGATGTGTGGGTTGAGATAAAAACAATTTAAAAATTGAAATAAAATAGAACTTAAAGTAGAAGTTTATTCTGGGAGAGCCTGGCTGTTCACCTGTTAATGTGTGAATAGAGAAGGGAGTCTAGTGCCTTCCCTGCACCAAGCTAAACCTGTTCCTGTTCCATGTGCTGCAGCCTCACAACTGTTATTGCAGATGAGTTGGTGTCCCCTGTGCTGTGGCTGCAGGCCTGCCAGCTCCTCACAGGCAGTGCCAGGTCCCATGGCTGCAGGTGTGAAGTGCTAAAGCTTCACTTAAGATTAGTCTGGAGTATTGATCACCCCTTCCCCTACGGTGAGCGGGTCGTGTTTTAAGCAGCTTGGTGCTGGTGCGTGATGGAGGGGGAAAATTCACTCTGGCAGCTTGTCTGGCTGTGTCACTGCCGAAACTACAGAGATGTTAACTGGAGCTGGAGGAGGTGGTTAAGGTGCCTGTTTGCTTTTCAGACATTCAAATGTTGCTCTTGCCATGGAGTTGCTTAGTGTCTGTAGGAGGTGCTGCTTTTTGGCTGACTAAAACATTCAGCTTGCTCCCACCCCACCAGGGTAGAGTCTGGCTGGGCGGTAAAAACTGCAGACGAGCTGTTTTTCTGGAACTGCAGCAGGCTATTGTTTAGGACATCAGCCTTTTTTTTTTTCTACAAGCTTATTTGACAAATGACAAAAAACTGCACTGTGTTCGGTCTCCAGGGCCTCAGTCACGCTGCTTCCCTCCTCCGCCACCCTGCCCCAAATGTGCATACAGCTTCGCAGCCTCTGGGCATGGCAGGTGCCTCTGAGCGGAAGCAGAAGCATGGTGGCACCACCTTTTCTGCCCTGCTCCTCTTGGTAAGAGCTTTCCTACTCATCTCTTCACCTCTGCAGGATCAGGGCAGAGCGGTGGACTTTCAGTGGAAGTAGTAGTTGGTGGAAGAAGAGATCTTGATAGTCTGCCATCCCTCCTGTGCTGAGTAATCTCACAGCAGGCAAATGTCTGGTATCTCCTCTCTGGCGATCAAAATATCCTTGTCTCTCCTTGCTGGTGGTGCCAGCCAACAAAAGTGACCCTCTGAAGGACTCTGCATTATAGACCAGCTCCTGCAAGTCCTGATCCCTTCTAAATAACCTTTCTCCAGCCTTGCAATGAGCTTTCCAAGGGTGAAATATGTATTCAGAGCTTGACTACAAAAACTGCATGTGCTCATTGGTGTCACTGCCAAACATGGTGTGGAGCTTCCTCTGTGTTAAGTGTGCAGGTGCCAGGTAATGTAAGAACCTGGGGCCTGGCATCCTCTTCTGCTCAGCAGGAGTTTCTTGTATATGTGCATGCTGTTACATGTGCCTTCAGGCTTGTGAAGAGGCTGAGTGGATCAAGAGCAGCCCTGAGGAGAAGGACTTGGGGTGCTGGTGGAGGAGAAGCGCAACATGAGCCGGCAATGTGCGCTCACAGCCCAGAGGCCAATAACCGTGTCCTGGGCTGCATCCAGAGCAGTGTGGGCAGCAGGTCCAGGGAGGGGATTCTGCCCCTCTGCTCCGCTCTCCTGACACCCCACCTGCAGTGCTGCCTCCAGTTCTGGGGCCACCAACATCAGAGAGACACAGACCTACTGGAGCAAGTCCAGAGGAGGCCACAAGGATGATGCGAGGGCTGGAGCACCTCTGCTATGAGGACAGGCTGAGAGAGTTGGGGCTGTTCAACCTGGAGAAGACCTTCTAGCAGCCTTCCAGTACCTGAAGGGGCTCCAGGAAGGCTGGGGAGGGACTTTGGAGAAGGGCAGGGTGAGAGTGACAGGACAAGGGGTGATGGCTTGAAACTGGCAGAGGGGAGATGGAGAGGAGATGTGAGGAAGAAATTCTTTGCCGTGAGGGTGGTGAGACACTGGCCCAGGTTGCCCAGAGAAGCTGTGGCTGCTTCTCCCTGGAAGGGTTCAAGGCCAGATTGGATGAGGCTTTGAGCAACCTGGTCTGGGGGCAGGGATGGGGACTGGATGAGGTTTAAGGTCCCTTCCACCCCAACCCATTCTGTGATCCTGAGTGATGTGTGTCACCCTACAGCAAACCCCGTTTTCTTTCTCTGTGGGGAAGCTTTCACTAACATTCTTATCTGGGGAAAGACCTTGAGCAGAAGGACTTGGGCAGCTGTATGGTGAGAGGTTTTTTGCTCTGGGCAAGACTCTGTTTCCAGTTGACTCGATTAAAACCGATGCACCAAGGAGCAAAGAGCATCAGCACTTCTTTGCCATTGTGCTTTTGGCTTGTTCTGCTGGGTGGTCTCCTGCAGACCCAAGCTAAAGCAGAAATTCTTGTTCAGAGGACAGCTTAATGATGGCAGAGCTTTTTGTCAACTCTAGCTGCCAGGAGTAAATTCAGTGGATGCTCAGTGTGTAACACTTGTCTTATCTTAAGGTCTTATTCATGACATTAAAGCATCATTTATCATCAGCATAGTGGTAAGGTGGTTTATTTACCCAGAGCCCTTCCCTGAGCTGCCAGTGTCACTAAGCCTGGCTCTGCAGGGCTTGTCTCTACATCATCTCCTATAAAATGGGCTTGGTTAAAGCTACCAGGAAGGTCTAATTAAATTAAACAGCTCTAAATTATAATGTACAGGGAAAAAGCTGTAGGCTTCAAGGTCCTGAAAATCTTAAATTGCAAGTCTAACTGGCACATGGAAGAATAAAAGCTGTTCTGAGACTGGTTGGGTTGGATGTTGGGCATCTTGCTGTTGGGGTGCTGCTGTGAATTTCAGCTTGTGCTGATGGGTGACCTGCTTGCAATTGGGTAAAATTCACATGAAATGTGGTAGGTCAGTGGTTAGTAAACAGATTTAAAAGCTGATTCGAGGTCTAGGGGACAGAGTTGGTCTCAAGAGTTGGTTCTGTGCTGTGAAACCATGACTGTGGGCTTGGTGTAGCTGCATATTTCTGCTGTAAAGTGTCTGACTTGGGTGTGGTGGGTCCAAGATGCTTGTGTGTGCTCTTCTCAGTACCTTTAGGCTCCCCAGGATGATGTAGGATTTAAGAGGACGTATTGCAGCAGCATTGTCCTGATAGGATTTACTAGGGAAAGCTCAACGAAGGAGGAGTGGTTCATAAAATGTTAGCTCTCTAGAGTGCCTGCGATCTGGAAGAGTGCCACGTTGGTATCGAGACTGCTCCACAGAGCTCTTAAATCTGTCAGCGTTTGGCTGACGTGCTCAAAGATGGAGCATGCTGGCTCCAAATCCAGTCATTAAAGCTGCAGCGGTGAGGCAAAAGTCAGAGCTGAGTTTCTATTAAAAGCTACTTTTTTGCTGTCCCTTGCAAAGGAGCGTTGGCACGTGCCTCTCCTGCAGCTCTGAGCGGAGGCAGGAAAAGTTCCAGAAGCTTTCTGCAAACTGTCGTGCTCTGGATGCCAGGGCCGCTCTGTATGAGCAGATAAATGGGAATTGCGTTGACCCTTCAGTTAAAATTTCCCCTGTAGATGTGAAAAATACTTAGTTGTTTGCACTTAGTGTGTTGGTTTGGTTTTTTTTCCTTAGTCAGAGTAGTTACCTGGTATTTGCTGCTTCACTTTGGGATCTTGGCACCAGAAATTGCTGATGCATCTTCATGTGCATTGGAGACTTGTTTTTCTTTCCTGCTTGAGAGGGGAGACAAGACCAACTTCCCTGCAGGAACTGTGGTTTTATTGAGCAGCCCTGGTGACTTGAGGGGCTTTTTTTTTTTTTTTGCTGGGCAGCCTTTATCAGGCTCTTGTGCCCCATCCCTGGGGGTTCAGGTATTTAGAACAGAGGATGCCTTCGGTTGAGGGGGTGAGTAATAAGATCTG
>NW_010293713.1:5847-10808 GCF_000700745.2 Antrostomus carolinensis
CAAGGAAGGAAAGGAGGGAACACCGAGCCTGGCTCACAGCTTTTC
This sequence comes from Antrostomus carolinensis, assembly GCF_000700745.2. Taxonomy (NCBI): domain Eukaryota; kingdom Metazoa; phylum Chordata; class Aves; order Caprimulgiformes; family Caprimulgidae; genus Antrostomus; species Antrostomus carolinensis. The sequence goes on from NW_010293713.1 coordinate 5,893, forward strand.
CTCCCAATGTCCCTGTGAGTGGCTGTAGGTACCAAACGAGGCTGAGTCAGACCCACTGGGGTGATGTGGGGTCTCCCATGAACTCAGTGGAGCCTGCAGAGTGTGTAAGCGAGCGCTGCCTGGACAGACCTGTCACAGCTTCTGGTGTGGATAAAATCTGTCTGTGTTACCAGCAGGATGTCAGCGCTTCCAGGACATGAGGTTAGGAGTGGGTCAGTTGTAGCCAGCAGGATTTTGCTTGGTGGTAGGTGCTGAAACTCAAATGCCCAGACAGTAGATCTCTTCAAAGGCCATTAATCCTGCTACTTCAATGCACTCATACTGGCCTTACTGGTTTTCTAGCTGTGGTGACAGCTAAGCAATCCTAGCAGCAATCCTGCTTAAGCAGCAGCTCTAGCAAGTCAGCGTGGTGGCAGAGATGGGGTGAACGAATGGGGCAGAGCAGTTGGCAACCCAAGAGATGTTATAGGATCCAACTGCAAATGGAGTTCTGGTCCTGCATCTCCGATAACCAGGAGGTGAGGTGCAGGACAGCATTGCCTGGCAGCAATCTGGGTGGCATTTGCTGCTCCGGGTCTCTCAGAACACTGTGCACAGGGTCAGCGCCAGGCTGCCCAGTGTCACAAACCCACTGCGCTCGATGGCTACGGAGGAGGACATCAGCTCTGGAGCATTTGTCAGCACAGAGGCTTGGGCCGTGGGATCAGCTGCTTTGCTTTGACTCTTGTGCTCTTTAGTGACTAATCAGATTTTTTTTGAGCCTGTTTAACAAATTCAGCTGTCTCCCTTGAACAATACACTGACTGTATTTTTAAACACATCACGTGGCTTCAGAGAAGTCGGCAAACCAGCGTAGTGCGGCTTGCCTGGGCTGGGAGATGCTCTGCCCTGCTCTGCGCTGTGACTAGGAAGGAACAGTCTCCTTCTCAGCTCGAGCCGTCTGTGGCAGCTTTTCCTCGGCTGCCCGCTGCTGCTCCTCGAGCTCTGCCCAGGGTAAGTACCGCTGGGCCAGCCAGATTTTTCTGTGGTCACAGGGTTGGGTGTAAGCTCAGGTGCTGCTGTTGGAGAGAGCCAAGCCGATACTCAAAGGGCAGGAGGTCCCTTTTCCAAGTGTGGTCAGAGAGGGGTTCATAGTTTCATGTTGTAGCCAAAATGAGTCTGGACCTCTCGGGGAAACTCGCAGGGATAAATGTGGGAAGATGCTGTGACCCTCGCTGAGGGCTCCTGCAGACCAGCTCTGCCTCGGGACGAGGTAGATCCTTTAAGTAAAGGACCCACCTGTACCTGTGTGGAGTTTTCTGTTGGTGTTTTGAGGTTTCTCCCTGTTGTGTGAGGCTAGAGATGCCAACTCCTGGCAGGTATGCCGCTGGGTAATGCAGCTTGGGACCAGTATATCCCAGCATGTGGCTTCGGGCATGCTCACAGCTTTCCTGGCGCTGGCACTGAATTGGTACTAGCATCAGGCTGTAGTGCACTTGAGCACAATGACATTTTTTTACTCACCTGGTTTGGGCAGTATTTTGGATTATTAATCCTCTTCTGTACAAGAGCTACTGAAAATCTGGGCTAAAAAACCTTGTGGTCTTGGTTGGTTGAGATCAGGTGGGGCTGGAGGATATCAACTGGATCCCAAACTTGCTTTGCTGAAAACTGAAAGCTTCAGGGTAAGCTGCCTTGTTTTGCAGCCTCTGAATAATTAAAAACATTTCTGAATGCTTTGCTCTTTTTCATTTGGTTTGGGGACACATTCAGCTTGCTGAGACTTGCTCCTCTTGAATAGAGCTGGCTGATGTTGTGCCCCTGTGGGATCTCCTGTGGCTGAGCCTGCCCTGCCTTCCCTCTCCTCCTCGGGTAGCAGCTGACCCATGGAGCAGAATCAGGACTTTCACGACCACCTCGGTGCCCTGGTGCTCTGCTTGAGGAGGCAGCTCTGTGTGGAGGGAGGAATTTGCTTGCCTTGATTCTCAGTGGGAGGAAACCCTGCTGCTGCAAGGGAAGCAGTCTGGCGCGTACTCGTCTGTCGGCTCTTGGGCAAAGGCCCGACCAGACAGGCTGGTTGTGGACGTGGACTGAGGATGGTGCTCGCCGCTGACTGGGAAACAGCTCCTTTGTCAGCAGGACAGACTGGCACGTTGCTGGCTGCCTATAGCCAGCTCCTGTTGGGGCTGTGTGTGGTGGTCCACCTCTGAGCCTGCAAACTCCTGCTAATGGGCCAGGCCTTGCTCTTCTCAGCCTGGCTGTCGGTGTGCACAGAGAACACTGGCTGTGGGCCCATTTTGTGCCCCTCACAGCTAAAACTGTGTGGGTAGCTGCCCCCCCCACCCCTGTCCCAGCTTGCTCCAGCACAAGCAGCAAGAAATGCCAGTGTAACAGCAAGGATCTAGAGCATTTGAGGTCCATAACTGGGACATGGAGTTTCTGATGCTGCTCCCAGATGAAGTGGAATCTCCTGGCTGATCTCAGCCTTGGGAGAGAAACTCACCCTTGTGTTTGTCACCCAGACAAGGCTGCTGCTGTTGCCTCCAGCTCTGCAGTACAGTACTGCAGCTGATGGCAAAGAGCACACGGCCTTTCTGGAGCTGTATACTCACCAGACGTGCCACCTCCTGCATAAGCCGTTTGTGGGCTAACAGGAGCCCAGTGCCCTCCTGGCCCTCTGCCATGAGATCTGGGAGGGAAGGAGGTGTGTCATGCTGCAGCACTGACAGGCTCTTTCTCTGTTTCAGTTCTCAGCATGCTGAGTAACCCCCTTGGGAATGTCCTGGGGAAGCCCCCGCTGGGTTTCCTGCCCCTAGACCCCATCGGTTCAGACCTGTCAGAAAAGTTCTCCACGCCATCACTGAGGAACTCCCGTCTGGATTCCCGCTCCCTCCTGGATTCCCGCTCCAGCAGCCCCTCGGACTCAGACACCAGTGGATTCAGCTCTGGCTCAGACCACCTCTCAGATTTGATTGTAAGTGGGTCTTGCGCTCAGTCTGTGGTTCCTGGTGTCTTGCTGTGCTTCTGGGGGGCATGGGAGAGCTGCAGCCTTGCCTGCTTGAGGGGGGAGGGAGTGCTGGAGGCAGCTGTCATGCTCACAGTGACACAGCAAGGTTCTCCTGCAGCCCACGGTTTGGAAGAAGGGCTGCTCATGCAGTCTTCCTTCAGCACAAACTTGCAGTATCCTTATATTCTTCCCTTCTAAATAATATTTTAGCCTTTTGACATAGTACTTGCAGCCCTAATGAGTTAAAACAGCTCCTGGAGAGGTCTTAGTGCCTGAGCTTGGTGTGTGTCCTCATCCCAAAAGGGGGGTGGTCAACCAGCAGAGCTGCCTCCAGGCACCAGGAGCTCCTGTCCCTGCCTTTCATTGCCCTTCCCCTTTGCTGACTGCACTTCTCCATCTCAGGCCTGTCTCTTCTAGAGCAAACTGAGTCTAGCCTGCTCCCGTTCCCTAATGCAGAGCTAAATTTGGAAGCCAGCGAGTGTCTGTCTGGCTGGCCCAGTCTGTGCTGCTGGGTCTGCGTTGCAGTGTGAGCAGCAGCTCTGGGTGCCAGCAGGGCAGCTTGGCTCCATCCAGCTCTGCAGGTGCTGCTGCATGGCTTCTCTTCAGGACTTGAGGCTAAAGCCAAGGCTAAGCCGCTCCTGGCTCTGTTGTGATGCGGCCGTGGCCTTGATCCTCATGTTAGAGCAGGCGTGAAGGATGCAACTGGCTTGATATAGGCTTGATTCGCCTATGGATCCACCCTGGAGAATCAGGATCTAGAGCAGGGGTGCCAGAAGCAGCTGCAGCACCCCTGCCTGATGATGGCAGGCAGTGAGGGGTGGCAGGGCCTCGTGCCGGCCTTGTTTGTGAAGGTCAGGTCTTCCCCAGCACAGCCTCGGCGTGGGTGGCTGTGCCGCAGCAGCACGCGGCTGGATCCGCAGAAGGGCTGGCACTCGATAAGCCGCACAGTGTCTCGCATCCCTGCTGTTTTATTAATCCGTGCTTGTACTCCTTCCGACCCAGGAGAGGCACGTTAAACCTGCAAGCAGTTGGGTCTGCAGCCAGCAGAGCCCTCACCCTGGTCAGGCAGGCCTGGGATCTGGGCTGCAGAGGGTGAGAGTTGGTGTGCTGCCTCTGGAGCTCCAAGCAAAATGTGGGGTGGCTGGTGCTCCCCAGGGGTGACAGCTGTCCTTGAGGCTGTGCAGGAAGCAGGTAGATGTTGGCTTTGTGATCTGCAAGATGCCTCCTGCTTAATGATACCTGCTGATCATTTGTCATGGATCCAGTGGGAAATGGGTGCAGGGACTGGCCTTTCCCAGGGAAACTGGTCAGGCTACTGGGAGAGGTGAGGTGGCTGCTTTCCTGCATCTGCCAGACCTCAGAAGGTCTTGGGAGAACAGGAGATTGCAGAGAGCCTTGTCTCCTGCTGCGGGGGAAGGCAGGCTCCCAGGGTGATGCAGGACCTCCAGTATTACATACTCCTACTTGGAAGCTGGGTTTTACTGGTTTTGACTTTCTCTTGCAGTCAAGCCTTCGCATCTCCCCACCTCTGCCCTTCCTGCCCCTCAGTGGGGTGTCAAGAGACCCCCTAAAGATGGGAGTGGGATCACGACTGGATCAAGATCAAGCTGCCTTAGCTGCAGTCACTTCCTCCCCAGCCAGTGCATCAAAAAGATGGCCTGGAGCATCTGCGTGGCCTTCCTGGGATCTCCTGGACTCTCCAGAAGACCCCTTCAGTATCGAAAGAGAAGCCAGGCTTCATAGGCAAGCAGCAGGTAAGATGGGTGTTGGGTCTCAGCAGGTTTCAGTGCAGGGTGATGGTCCTGTGCTCTCTGTGCAGATAATGTGACTCAACATGAACTTGCAGCAGATCAGACCTTTCTCCATGTGCTGGCCTGACTGTAGGATCATCGAGTCCATCTCCTGTCCCTGCAAAGGACAATCCCAACAT
>NW_010293714.1:0-23799 GCF_000700745.2 Antrostomus carolinensis
AAACCTTGCCATGCAAACCCAATACAAAGTGTAATGAGTTGAGCATTTCTCTTAAATATCTGAGATAAAGTTAAGCACAGAGGTCTGAAACTCTACAAACTGCTGTGGACATTATGCACTTGTGAACACTACATTAGTCTTCTGCTTTTAAAGTTTTTCTGTTTTAAAAAGGAAAAAAAATTGTTCTGTTACTAAAAGAAAGAAAAAACTACTCATAGCAATGAGCTTGTATGCAAAATGCCTTTTTTTTCTCCTTTATGAAACAACCTATTTTAATATCAGATGTACTACTATCAGGTGTAGTATCAGATGTTTGACGCATATACAAACATAGGCAATAGTGCTTTCTGTTAGGAAGCAACAATAGGTAGAAAAAGGCTGATCAGTTGAACAATATAGTTTCTGTTATGGGAGACCCCTTTCCAACAACCAGATGTCTTCTGTTCATGACATTTCACTCTGAAATTGGAAAAGAGAGATTCCAAGTCTATCACAAACATCAACGTGTTTATATAACAGAAATCTCTCTCCAATAGAGGCATCCATCCAAGAAGGGCCTTCTGCTGTCACTTAGAGCATTTACACATATTTGTGACAGTTCAAGGTACAGGAACATCAGGTAACACATGCTTCTGTCAGACTATTCAGGATTTTTTTACCTTCCTCCTTTTCTAAGCCTTACTACTTTATACTTTGAATGTGTTTCAAAAAGTTTGGTTTTGCTTCAGTGAAAAAGCGAAAAAAGAAATTGAATTCTCCAAAGTTCAAAGAGCACGAGAAAATATTTCTACCCAGGACTCTGCTGGAGACTGCCATTCAGCAGGCACATGAATCGCTGAAGTTCTTGTCAGCAGAAACATGGCTTTTTAATAAAAGTACTACCAGCTGCTTCTTTCTAAATCTGGTCCAGTCTCCAACTTGTCAGCCAATGGGATTGCTATTACATAAGTAAAAGATTGTATTGTTTATGGAATATGACATTAATTTGTCACTTGTAATTGTAACAACAATTTACAAAAGTCAATGATTTTGAACTTTTCATTTAGAAATATTCTTAATTTAAATAAATAGCTTTAAATTAATAGCATAATTGAAATGAGTAGTGTAACTCTCACTAAGCAGTTTATATTGGATCAAAACTACAACTCATTCTCACACCCTGTACACATCATTTACTTCTAAAAACTCACCCCCACTGAGACATATGGATTTGACTACATCCATTCAAAATGTCAATACAAATAACAGATTTGGCAATTACAGATGAACATAAAGGACATTCTAAATTCAGTTTGTGAAGATAAATCCCAGCATCTCAGAAAGACAACGTGTCTTCATCTTAGTTTTCACTAACAATACTTCCCTTCTGCTGTCAGGTTCCAATATTTTCTTGAAATACCACTGTGTAGAGAATGTAAACAATAATAGGACCTCATTAAAATGACACTCTCTTCCCTCACAACGGTTGTTCTCAATGTGAATTTAATTGGCTGAATGACAGACGTGACAAACAGAATCATAAGATATGTGAAAATTGAAGGCAGGAAATTTCAACTGGTATGACAGCCAAACAACTGAGCTAAAATTTGTTTTAATTGTCTCATTGTAAAATAACCTCCCTACCTTACTTTGCTTTAGATAAAATGGTATTTCTGCCACTCATGACAAAGGCTTCTGATTCAATAATACGGTAGTTTACTTAACCAGGGGTAAATGCACTTGCAGAAAAAAAACGCACAAATTTCTGGAAATTATGCAGGAACATGTTAATTCCTCATCAAATCAGAAAGTTTTGTTTTCCACGAAAATGTGTAATTTATCCACTAGATTATATTTTTCTTTTGCTCTTATGGACTCTGCACTCTGTGGAATATGAATGCATGTGCCTGTGAGCAAAGCTGAAATTCACAGAAATGCATGATAGATGGAATTATAGTGCGATCAGTGGAGGACAAAAGCATCATGTTAGCCTCCCATACATGTATTCCTTTCTTTGCCCTTTTTGCTCTTTCACGATGAGAATCTCAACTTTTGCATCACAGACTTGGAATAGCAGATGCTATCCAAAAACTGGTAAGGTTACTTTCATTTATGTCACTGAATCACTACCCCAGATACGGTTTTCCCACAGCTGCTGTCATATATGCAGCTCACATGCATGAGCTAGAAGTCTTGTATAATGACACAAAGAAAAGGAGAGCCCTTCAGATCTTTAATTAGTCATTACCATCAGGTAGCACAGATGCACGTCACAGCATAAAGCCCCAGGTATGTGAGACCTCTACTACATCTGTCCAGTTCTGAGTCACTAAACTAATCCAGTACAAGCTGGAATAGCAATTAAGCAATAGATTAATTTTGTTACTTAACTGTTGCTAACTCCTCAGTTCTGTGCCACATTTGGGATGGGAGCCCAGAACATGTTAGAAACCATTATGAAAACCCTTCATTGACCTTCAGTATGGAGAATGTCAATGGGATCAGGCTGGTGTCACACCACCAAACTAGAAAACAATACGTACGTTAAAACAACTGCCCTCTCACCACGTCCAAGATTCTACAGAAAGCTGAGCCAGAGGTGAAAGCACTATGCATAGGGGCCAAGCCACCAGCCAGGACTTAGGCACACTGAGCAGCTACAGTTAAAGTCCTGTATGTCCTGTTTACTGGGTCCATGGTGCTCGTAACATTAGACCAGAGGAGCTAGGGTCCTCATCTCTCTGAGACCACAGTGCAAGTGCCATTGAATAGAAAACTCTCTCTCTCTCTCTCTCTCTCTCTCTCTCTCTCTCTCAATCACAATCTATATACATCTTTCCTAGTAAACTAATTCTAAATTAAATACCACTGAGTGCTTCTGCTCTTGCCTCTCCTCTACCTAGAAGGGTATACAATTATTCTTATTTTCTTTGATCTTTTAGAATTTCTGATCTGCAAAATTATAAAGCAATAAGAGATGGAGGAAATGAACATGGTGAGAGATTTATGAAGAATTTCTTCACTGTGAGGGTGGTCAGACACTGGAAAAGGTTGCCCAGAGAAGCTGTGGATGTCCCCTCCCTGGAAGTGTTCAAGGCCAGGCTGGATGAGACTTTGAGCAACCTGGTCTAGTGGAAGGTGTCCCTGCTCATGGCAGAGGGGTTGGAACTAGATGATTAAGAGGCTGAGCTTTTCTCTAATGAGACAGAAAATATGAACAGCAAAGAGGAGGTAAAACTTCTGAGCCAAGCACAGAAGGAAGTTACATATTCACCTCAGATTCTTATATCTTCCCTGTCACTACCTCACAGCTCATTATAGTTAGAATGTTCAATGAGTTTATCATCTTAGCAAATGTGTTTTAACAAGTTGGTGCAACTATAATTTCAATTATGAGCTACACTTTTAAAAAGTTTGACACAAGTCGACATAAATTTAAACAATCCAATTGTCAAGTTCAGATAAGAAGTCAACCCTTTAAAATCAAAGAACATCCTTAGGCTCAGCTTAGCAAGATTGCCTTCTGTCTCTAATTAACTGCACTTTAATATTATGAACTGTTCATTAGGAAATCACAGACAGCTGAATATGACCATGTGCGGAAAAGACACCACATAAGAAAGCTGAGTGTGGTAATTATTCCAGTCAATTAATTGGTAAAAAAAAATTTTAAAAAAATCAAAAGCTTTAATTACCTATTTAAATTTTCTTGATTCTATCAGCCATTAGATACTTTAAACCAAAAGACAGTTGGCAGAACACACAATGTTCTATCTTCCTTTTCATGGAAGTCAAGCGTGTCATGACTCTAAGGTCATAAAGTTAATTTTCTATTGAGTACTTAAAAGCAGGTAATTCTGGTTAACAAATTATCTGCTGTACTAGCATAAAGTTCTTCGTCAAGGTTATAGCATAAAAGTATATCAATATTAGGAAAATATTTACTATTGTTCTTTATTTCACAAGAGAGTTGATTTAATTCTCACTATGAAGTTAATTCACACACAGGTAAGTACTCAGTTTTTTAAAATTTTTACATTAACTGTTTCTGAAGTATTCTTTTTATTTCTTATCTATTATTTCCTTTCCATTATCTCCCCACCCCAGTAATTCTAACCATCATTAGAGGATGTAATGTGAAAAAACGTAAATTTAAAAAAAATTGTTCTAGTTTTGACAAAAATTAATCCAATTTACGTACCTGTGGCAGTTAAACTTGGCTGGTAGCCAAACACCACACAGCTGCTCACACCTTCCCCCAAGTGAATAGGGGAGAAAATTGGAGGGGTAAAGGTAAAGAGACTTGTAGGTTGAGATAAGAGCAATTTAACAATTGGAGTAAAATAAAATTAAAAATAGCAATGCTAATAATATTATATATACATATATGAGTGATACACAGTACAATTGCTCACCACCCCTTGATAGCAACCCCCAGGGATCGAAAAGGAACCCCGAACCCAAAACTGCAAACCCAGAAGAGAGAGCCCAAGTGATTCCCCAGAGAATCACCCCACTTTCCAGTCAATCCTCATTAATATCATAGAATCATAGAATGGTTAGGATTGGAAGGGACCTTAAAGATCATCTAGTTCCAACCCCCCTGCCATCAGCAGGGATATCTTCCACTAGACCAGGTTGCTCAAAGCCTCATCCAACCGGGCCTTAAACACTTTCAGGGAGGGGGCATCCGCAACTTCCTTGAGCAACCTGTTCCAGTGTCTGACCACCCTCACAGTGAAGAACTTCTTCCTAATATCTAAACTAAACCTGACCTCTTTCAGCTTAAAGCCATTTCCCCTTGTTTTGTCATTAACTGCCCTTATAAAAAGTCCTTCCCCAGCTTTCTTGTAGGCCCCCTTCAGGTACTGGAAGGCTGCTATAAGATCTCCCTGGAGCCTTCTCTTTTCCAGGCTGAACAGCCCCAACTCTCTCAACCTGTCTTCATAGGAGAGGTGCTCCAGCCCTCAGATCATCCTGGTGGCCCTTCTCTGGACTTGTTCTAACTGGTCCATGTCTTTCTTGTGTTGGGGGCTCCAGAACTGGACGCAGTATTCCAGGTGGGGTCTTACAAGAGTGGAGTAGATATAGAGTAATATTCTATATGCTGATATAGAATATTTTATTGGCATATCCAAATGCCGATTCTGGGTTTTGCTAATTATTAGACTTCTCCCTTCCCATTCTTTTGCACTTGCAAACTACCCAAACACAATGTGCTTGTACTTATCAACATTTTTCTCATAACAAATCCCACACTGAAACCAAAACACAGTGCTTTCCAGCTACTAAGAAGAAAATTAACTCTATCCTAGCAAAACCAGGACAGTACCATTTATTTTTAATTGATGCAGTGCTGAAGAACTGGATCCTATTTGTTGAGCACTACATAAAATTCACACTCCTTAAGGAGTTAATACTGGTTTTATATTTTTAAACAGTTTTTTACACTTTTATCACCCTCTGGCTTCTCAAACCTCGGGAATACTTCCTGGATTCGGTATATTTTAAAAAGCCTGAATTAATTTTTATCTTTTGTACTTTATTACAATTTTATGTATAATAACAAACAGCATCTGAACATTACATTTTCTAAGTTACATTCTTACATCTAATAGTTTTTCACTATGTTGTTTGATAATAATATTTGTCCACTCTTTTTTCCATTTTGGATTTTATTATATTTATATATATCAGAATACATGCACAATATCAATGCTTTTAAATATTTACTATATATAAACTATGTTTATGCATATTATATATATTATCTTGTAAGACACACGCATATACATGACAAACTGTTTTAAATATTGATTACATTTCTATCTATAATTTATTCCAAACCACTTCATAACTTGTCTATAATCAGCTGCTGCAGCACTTGCAAGTATTTTATCCTTGTTCCTTAATTGTCCTTGCTCCTTAATTCTAACTAGTGTGTGGGTTTTTCATTTGTACGCATTTTGATTTTTTAAAATTAGCCACTTTTAATTCTAAAAAAAGTTTGTTTCAAATACATTGTCAGTACTAAAAAAGTATTACATACAACTACAGTTTGAAGTTACTCCTTTTGTATTAATGAAAACTTTCATTTCAATGAAGATGAATCTATATCGCTGATCATAATAGCTATTGCATTTTGTACCAGATTTTGGTCTTTTTGCTTCCCAACTTTCTCATACTCTCCTTATAACTAAAACGTTTGAAAAGATAAAGACACAATTATAATCATCAGTACCGAAATTTCAGCAAAGAGTTTGGAGTTGTACATTTGAGGTAAAGGATCAAAAATAGTTCTTGTCCTCCCTACACAGATAAATGTGAAGAAAGCATTAAATCAAATGTGCTCAACCACTGAAAAGCCAAAGTATTAAATTGCTTACAGACATAAAACAGTTGAAACATGGCAAGCTGTAGTTGTTATGGTGACTATTTCTACCCTTTAAGTGCTTTAATATTAAAGCAAAAACAAAAATAGAGTGTAAATACAGATTAATGTGGAATAAGGCTCTCATGCTGTAAAGTGCCACTAAATGACCTCCGTACCTATTAACTTCAATGAACAATAAATGCATAGGACACTTACGCAGGATGAGGTCCTAAACTATTTACATGATAGTTGTGCTTCATTTCTACATGCTCACTAGCCTCCATTTACTTTTATAGAGGTAGAGCTGATTATTCTAAATAGAAGCATCAGTTAGAATTGACCTTGTAGGGTAGATACTGTTTCCATAATTATTGTTGTTGCATTTTTGCTGAGGTATGTAAATGTAACTAAAACCCTAGTTCATTGCAGTAGCTGAGAGAAAATTGCCACTCAATTTATGGAAGAGTACCAGATACAGGGTGAAGGAGCACAGCAACAATGATTAAGGAGACTAAAATAGTCTCATGTAAAAAGTAACTGAAAAACCTAGGACTTTTTTTTTTTTTTTTAAATCTTAGGAAGGAGAAGAATAAGACAACACACAACAAAATAAGAAAGTACAGTATAGAAACAATAACATACAGAACATTCTATTCATATCTGCTAAAAGAGAAAAAAAAATAAAGGAAATTAAATAATTTAATTCCCATACTTGAGATAGGAATATAAAAAAATTCAGAAAGGGACTGGAAATGCACTTTCAAAAAACAACGAATTTAATAGAAAGGTGTTTGGAAGGGACATCGTTAAATTATTCAAGTCTTTTGCCAGCTTTCAGTTACAATAGCTCAGTAGGGCTAACAGGGTCTTAATAGGGCTAATTTACTCTAGATATTTACATTACTAGGTTTGTTAGATATTCTTGCATACAACTATGAAGCTTTTTACATGTCAGCATCGCAATCAGGATACTGGACTAGAGGGACTAGTTGACTTTTCCACACTAGGATACTGAAATCAGTTTAGAACGGTTTCAGAAAAAAGAAGTTCAGTATTAATTTTGGCCAAGTCTTCTCCTCCCCTCCCTGAGAATTCCATTCTCTAAGCAGTTCTAGATCAGAGATATTTCTGCTAACAATTTATAACATATTGGCCATTATGAAGAGAATGGCTAACAAGCAATTAATTACCAAATTTATCTTTACACATCCTGTAAGCTTATGAGAGACTGCAAGAAAATTTGAGTTTTGGTTTATTTGGATAAATAAAATGTATACACATTTAAGGCAGTGAATTTAATCTCTTTGAGAAAAAAATAAAATTACATAAGCTTTGGAACAAATACTAATGCAGCGGCTCTTCATAAGATATGTAATAGATTTTGAAGCCCTTTCACACTCCAGAAAAGCAATCATGGAAAAGAAGTCTTTGAGTAATTAGTCCATCAGTTACTAAATGCAAGGACTCTTAGCTCAGGGAGACAGGGAACTGACAACTGCAGAAAACTATGAAAGAATTTAGGAAAAACATCACAGAAAGCTTTGTATTTTATTTTATTTTATTTTTTCTAAGTAGCCAGACAGGGTCCTGGGCTAGACAGACATTCAGTCTAAACCAGTATGACCATTCAAATGTTTTCATGTTATTATCTCATGACCTTCACTTCTCTGGCCTAGCAGTTTTAAGTTGCCCATTTGATGAATTATAGTCCACCACACACAGACTCTATTACTGAGTTCTCATCAAACAATATTTTTTTTGATGGGGTAGCAGTTTAATATTACTGGTCAAATTTTTGATTTTAGTATATCATTTGTTGCATTTTGACCTATCAGAAATTCAGATTTAAATGTAGTGATTTGGGCCTCTTTGGGTTTTTGGGTACTCAAAAATCACTCTACGTTACCTTACTGCTTAGCACAAAAATCAGACACGTAATTCCTACAGCAAAAGGAATTGCTATAGGAATTACATACCAGTAATGGTATGTCCAGCAGGACATGGACATACTCTACCAAATTCAGCAAAGAGCCATGAAGAACATTAGTGGGTTGGAGTATTGATATATGAAGATAGGCTGAGAGAGAGCTGGGACTATTTAACCTGGAGAAGACTTGGATGAGATGTAATCAATGTGTATAAATAACCAAAGTGGGGCTATAAAGAAAACTGAGACAGGCTCTCCATAGTGGTATGCAGGGAAAAGAGAAGAGGAAAAAACTGAAATATGAGTAATTCCACTTAAATATATATTTAAAAAAAACAAAAAAATCAAACCTCTGCTGTGATGGTGAATGAGCACTGGCACAGGTTGCCAAAAGGTTGTGCACTCTATCCCTGGAGATATCCAGAAACCATCTACACACAGTCCTGGACAACCAGTTCTGGGTGGCCCTGCTTGAGCAGAGAGTGCTCATCAGAGAGTTATCATGCAAATTAGCTTCTTTTACCAAAGAATTTTGATTTTTTTCCCTTTTTTTTGCACAGCTAATTAGATTTTATATAAATGTATATATAGACATGAATACCAAAATAAGCATGGAAACCTTTAAATTATGAAGCATAAATAAATGAGCATTTGAAAATTGTCACTGGTTATTTACCATTATAGATTCCCATGCTATAATTCTCCTGTTCAGTGGGGAGAAAAGCCAGAAAACTTATATGTCAACTGAGACTTCCAACCTTCAATGGAACACCACACGAGCTCTGAATATTGCACAACTAGTGCACTGGTTGTATAATATTCCATTTGGGTAAAGTACCTCACTTTTTTTTATATACATAAAAAAGGAACAGGCGGTGATTTAGTAGATTATGGTATCTTTATGTTAGAAAAGTATTACAAGATTATTTTAGGTTGTGGACGTTCTATCTTTAATTAATATTCATTCTGTTTGCTGGAAGATAAACTTGGCCTTGATTTTTATTCACAACAATATTAAGTTTTCTGTTTGTTTTTTGGTTGGTTTTTTTTTTTTTTTTTCTGAGTTGTTCTGTATACATTTTTTGTTTTCATCAAAGACACTTTACTTTCAACAGACCTTTAGGGATTTTGCTTATATTTATGGCTATATGACAGTATAAAACTGTAAAGATTAACCACCTCTGGGGATTAATGTGCTTTTTCATCAATGTAATTGCTTTTTGTGAAGAAAAAAAAAAATACAAGGAAAACTTGGGAGCTGGTTATAAGTATTCAAATTACATTTTGTTAAAGGATTTCAGAATTGGCCACTGCCTCCAGCAATTTCTGGGCCCAATAACTCTTCCTGCCAGCCCCTGGAGATACAGAGATCTGTCCCCGGGTCAATGAATGCAGCTGCTGCTTTCTCATTTGCAAGTTCAACCAGTATTTATGCTGAGCGTGTATCCCAAACACACACACAGAGGACACCAACATGGTCAGCTACACAGGCTGCCACAGACAAGGTGCTGCCTTCAACATCACCTACATGCAGGACTGACAGAAAACAAAAAGCACAGATAGTCAAGTCCCCTCTTCTTTTCCGGCCAGTAGAGACTGAAGCTCACTATCGACAGCACACACTCAACACTCTCTCAATTCACACACACATGCACTTTAGTGGATCCCTTGAGTGGCATGACCCCTCTGTCTGTGCAACATCCCTGACCAGTTCCCAGGCCCTCTTACCTGTTTCATTATGTACAAGTCCTGTATAAAAAGAAAGGTAATAAAGTTGACTAGTGATTCTAGTATGCCCTAATTTTTCTCTAGATATATTTGACAAGTGTTTACATTTGTATTTTGTATATTTTCAAGGTGGTACATAAAAACTGCGTACTTAATCCTCACAATACAAGCATTAAAGTTGGAGAAAGTCTGAGGGTAAAACAACTTCTTGGCTAGTGAATTAAAGATTTAATCATAATAAAAATTTGAGGTTTTTTAATAGCTTCTAATGAGTCCTATGCCAAGAAACGTTAAAGAGTATCAGGACAATTTCATGTTTTGCTCAGTCTTTACTTCTCACAATCTTTGTAACAAATTCTGCAGCTATAAGCATTACATTTGCATACTACAGACTTTGTTTATGAAGACAGTCTCTTATGTGAATCCCTTTACAAGCTCACATCTATTTTGCTCACAGATGTTATAATATTAAGACAGACAGAAGACCTATATTATAATGATTTATTATAGAAAGCATCCTTTAAGATGTATTTATGGGTATGTGAAAGATTACCAAGGGAGTTTAAAATCGCTTCCCATTCAGATTCATAATAGTTTGAAACTCAAGAGACCTCTCTTCTCTTTTTCCCACATCAGGTTCCCAGTGTATCAAGAAACAAATAGAAAACACCTTAATAATTCAAAGTGACAACATGAAATTTCATATACAGAGTAAACAAGGCCAACTTCGCTAAGCTTTCCACAGGTATTAGACTCTTTCTTGACGTTCAACTGATATACGCTCTACAGTGTTCAAAGTATTTGCTTTTCTATTTCTATCATAGAAACAAAAACAAATTAAGCAAAAATACCTTCATCTTTGCCAAGTTCTAAGGTAAGCAAAGTATGGCCTGTAAGAAGACATCAGATTAGCATTGCTCATGTTCAGTATCATCTTAACAAATATGTGTTATCGCTCTGTTGCCTAATTCTGCAATCACAATCTTAATTTTAAACAGAAAAAAAAAAAAAAAAGTTAATGCAACAAATATGAATGTTGAAATATGTACAGGACTATCATCAGTCTTGTGTGGCCAGAACCCTAAATTCTATAGCATCTTAAGTTGTCCTGTTCTCCAGCACATGACTTCTCTCAGTCTTTGGAACTTCTAGTAAACAACGATAATTTATTTTCCACAAACCTAAGCAAAGGATCAAAGATTTTCTACCTAGCAAACATAAATATTAGAGAACTTGAAAAAGAGGGTGTTACTAGCCTATTGTGGTCCAGCAACCAAACCGAAAACAAATCAGAAAAGATGCACTACTCACATCCCTCAACCAGCAGACATGACTGCACCTTATGAGCTAATTAAACTGTAATATTGTGTATGCTTTGTTTATCTAGGAAGCTAGATAAAGACAAAGAAAGGGTTCTGCTGTTTACCACGCAGAGCATATTGCAGCCTATTTTAAGAAACCATCATAGCATACAATTATTTTGTTGCAATTGTAATGTCTTATTTATAGGAAAAAAAATACAGAAATATTATCCCAGAAGGCATATGTTTCATATAAAGTTGATAAATGTGACCAAATTAAAATATCGTACAGGCAAATTACAGAGAAAATGAAAATGTTTGCCAAAATGCCTGAAGGCAGCAACAGATTTTTTGATTCCTATAAATCAAGGCTGGATTGCTTTCTAGAAGGCATTTTTCTTTAGATTATTTGACTCAGTGATGAAATCCTATGGCCTATGCTATCTCAGTTGTCAGATTAGATGATCAACCTCTTTCTAGTTATCTGTGAACCTGTCAGGTATATTTAAATGAGTACATATGATCCATCTATAATTGCATGTGGTTGAGAATTGCTTTAGATTACCACAAGAGCAAGACTAGGTTATATTTATAAGAATACTCCCTTTATATGATCCTTCTATAATTGAAATTGGTTGAACGCTGCTTTAGACTACCCCTAGAGAAAGACTAGGTTATGTAACAACAAATTTTAAAGCCTTTATAGAGATAATGAGATAATAAAGATGCCTAAAACTGTCTTTCTGGCCTTATGTTAAAGAATAAAATTAACAGAGCTAAGCATATACTGCTCCTGTTTTATGGCAGAAGCTACTGCTCTTCATGGCAGAACACAGAATCACAGAATGGTTGAGGTTGGAAGGGACCTCTGAAGGTCATCTAGTCCAACCACCCTGCTCAAGCAGGGACTCCTAGAACACATGAACCAGGATTTTGTCCAGATGGTTTCTGAATATCTCCAGGGAGGAAAATTCCACAACCTCTCTGGGCAGCCTGTTCCAGTGCTCAGTCACCCTCACAGTAAAGAAGTCCTTTCTTATGTTCAAGTGGAACGTCCTATGCTGCAGTTTATGCCCGTTGCCTCTCATCCTATCGTTGGGTGCCAATGAGAAGAGTCTGGCCCTGTCCTCTAGACACTCTCCCTTTAGATATTTATAAACATTAATCAGATCCCCTCTGAGTCGTCTTTTCTCCAGGCTGAACAGGCCCAGCTCCCTCAGCCTTTCCTCATATGAAAGATGCTCCAGTCCTCTAATCATCTTACTCACCCTGCGCTGGACACACTCCAGGAGTGTATATAACATATACGCTTTTGACTATGGCATGCATTTGCTGAGGGACACTTCAAAAAATTATATAGCCCATAGTATCGATTTTCCAGGTCTCTTTCAGTGTCTCCATTTTCTTACACAAAATTTATCTATCCACAGGTTCTATAAATTTTGCTATCTGAATATTCTACCTTTTGGTCTCTGTGGATGCAGAAGGAGCATGACCTTAAAGCTAAGGAACTAACTCTATTAATATAGTTGACTTCATTTTGCACCTAAAATGGATGCACCTCACCTAATTTAATCCATTTTAAAAGCAGGTGTGTAGTCTAAACCAGTCCTCTAGACTTACTCTGCAGTTAATGGATACAGATAAATATCTATAGCAGCCTGTACACACTCACACACATAAAAGAAGTATTTAAGATACATGGGATAGATCATCCATTCTCTCTTCTCTTAGTTATAAAGGGAGTCTAGATAAACACCTTAACATGCAGGCCTGGTATTTACGTAGCTGAAGTTAGGTGGGGTGAATTCATGTAGAATTCATTCCTTATGGAAGATCCAAATACCATCACACAAGACATTAACTGTACAAAAAAAAAGATAGTAAATGTCTCCATGCTAATCTACAGAAGTTAGAGGTTTACAAACAAAAGGGAACTGTAGGCAAATCTCTACACACCTAAATTCACCTCTGTTTCCAACTGGCACTGTTTACACAATTCACACCTACACATCATTCACATTTGCTTGTTGCATGTCACAGAAGAGGCTGCCTAATCTCTTCCACCCAAAAATTTATGGTTTATAAAGAATACATATACATATATATAAGGTAAAAGCTGTTTGACAAGAAAAATGAAAATTATCACATTCTTTCATAGAGCAAAGTCAAATACAGATGTATCACACAGATTTCCAAGAGGGTCCCCAAGCCAAAGTGCCTCAGACCCACACTGTGTAGAAACCACAGGAAGACCAGAAGGGAAGACTCGAGTCTTCCTCCCTGTTCAACACACCCCCAACCACATCTTAACCCAAGATAATCTGCGCACGCTGAAAGACTTTCTAAGACCACAGCTTCAATAAAACCTTCAGATATCCCCTCTGTACAAGAATACTTACCTACATAACAAGTCTTACTCTTTTCAGTATGACTAACTTCCAAAATGATTGATAGATTTTACAGAAGAGGTAGTTTTAAGCTATCTTTACATTTTTTCCAAACTTTATGACAGCCTTTCTCTTTTACTTAGTTACCTCTTCATTTAACTTATGCATGGTTATAAAGACAAGGGGCATTTCTTAGACAGAATTAATATAAACTCAGAATTAAGCAGTAGTGCTAGACAGTGCACATTTGCAGATATATTCAATATTTATGGATTGTGTGGGTTATGCTCGTAGCTCCAAAGTTCCTTTTAAAGTTCACTTAATCTAATCCACTCAGTTGTCTCAAGAGATCGTTTCTCATTTAGTGTCATGTCAAGGCTTAGTCAAGCCTTTGTGGTGTCATTGTTTTTGACATATTGCTGAGATAGAACCTTTGATTCTGGAGGCTGCCAAGTGGAAACATGTAACTGAAATGATTAATTAAATTATTAAGGGAGGGGAGGGTGGGAGGAAAATAAAAAGGGAAAAATAAAGAAAATTTAAAAATGAATGGTCTTCCCTGAATGAGATTTAGAGCAAAAAGGTCAAGGACCTCCTCATTTCCTCAGCTGAAAAGCTAAAGTCACAATGTAATTTCTTGTCAAATGGATGCAAAAAAACTATTGGCAATTTATTTTTACCATTTTATTAGACATGATAACTGGTTTTCTTATATAGGAAATCATTTATAGAATCATAAAATCATGGAATGGTTTGGGTTGGAAGGAACCTTCAAGATCATCTAGTTCCAACCCCCCTGCCATCAGCAGGGACACCTTCCACTAGATCAGGTTGCTCAAAGCCTCATCCAGCCTGGTCTTAAACACTTCCAGGGAGGGGGCATCCACAACTTCCTTGGGCAACCTGTTCCAGTGTCTGACCACCCTCACAGTGAAGAACTTCTTCCTAATATCTAATCTCAACCTACCCTCTTCCAGCTTAAAGCCATTTCCCTTTGTTTTGTCATTAACTGCTCTTATGAAAAGTCCCTCCCCAGCTTTCTTGTAGGCCCCTTCAGGTACTGGAAGCTGCTATAAGATCCCCCCGGAGCCTCCTCTTCTCCAGGCTGAACAGCCCCAATTCTTTCAGCCTGTCCTCATAGGAGAGGTGCTCCAGCCCTCAGATCATCCTCGTGCCCCTCCTCTGGACTTGTTCTAGCTGCTCAACCTATTTATCAGCCTATATATTATCAGAAACAAATGTGATTTTCTGCAGCCATTTGAAATTGGTAGTTCAGACATAGACGGGTCTTGGTTCTTTATTTGTGCAGAGCCTAACACAACAAATGTATAAGCGTACTTTAAAACTGACATACAACTTTGTTGTGTTCAGATGAATGTATCACAATGAAACTATTTCTAAGAAAAATAAGGCTTCTTTTTATGTTCCAGGGAAGGGCTCATTCTCTGAAAAAAAGCATACCATAAAAGTTTGTACATGTGCTTGACATTTTTAGAATATCAAATCAGCAGACAGATTTTGTTATTAATTTCAACAATGAGTCTATTAGCATTTCTAAACCTCACTTTTATTTCAGAACTAGTAGTAAAGACTAATGCATCTTCATCTACTGTATTAAGCATCCTCTTTCAGTTAGGCAGCCACATATATCTCTTTATACATTATTATTTGGGCATAAAATAATCTTTCAGAATCTTCACTAATGTTTTCTAAGTGTATTGAGTGTAATTCATCAGTCTACACAGAGCTGTGAAAATTATGTAACTTGCTTCAAGGTTTCTTGTTGTGCTTCTTTTACACCACACACAATTGCAGTGTACTTCTGAGCCCAAAGTTTAAATGCTACGCTTATTTGTTAAGGCCTCTTTTTTGGATTTCAGTTTCTATTTTCATATTTTCAGGAAGTCTGGACTTTTAAATCACATTTTTAATGTATTTAATGTTTTCATTTCTTTGCAGCAAAGTTCCTTCTGCATTTACAGAACCTAGACAAATCTGTTAGACTAAACAGTACGTGACATCACTTACTCTATTTATTCCTGTCTCTGTTAATGTTATATCTGAAATAGAATTACCAAACATATAAGCCATATCTACTTTGTTTCCTTGCATGTTTTGATAAATATGCAAGACTTTCAACAACAAAAAGACCCCTCTTACTTCTTATCCTACTGACTCAGTAAGATGGGCAGAAAGTGAACATGGAACAAAGATGCAGACCACAACTTAATAGTGTGCATATATTTATACAACATAAATACAGGATACGTATACTACATATATATATTCTTCACGGAACAAAGATGCAGACCACAACTTGATAGTGTGCATATATTTATACAACATATGAGGATACGTATACTACATATATATATTCTTCATTCATATAAAGGTTTTATCTTGAAAGTAATTATTTGGGCAAAGATGGAACATACTTGGTCCACTGTGGCTCAGGTCAAACCCTCTCTAAAAGATTCAAGATTAATGCCTTGTTTTTTCTTCCTTGAACTAGGCTTTGTCCATAAGTTTGTTACCACACATTTTACCTTCAAAGCCATTGCTTGGGCACTCAACCATGCAGAATCTGATTATCTGATTACTTGAAGTGACATGCATCATTTGATGTGGCTATTCAACACCTCACCAAAGTGTTATTCTTCACCCTTCAAAACTAGACCTGTCAACTCTTATGACTTCTCCCATGCCTACTGTAATTGCCCATGCATAATCAGGTATTTTCCATGTCAACCTCTATACCCACAACAAGATTCTGCTTTCTCATGTGTCATGGTAACATCCAGAACTGCGCTCCTAAGTGACTTTGTATTATACCCACCTTAGCAGTATTTCCAATAAGCAAATAGTATGGCTGGTAAAAAATTAGAGCAGTGTAAAATCCTGCCATGTGTTCTCCCTTAATTTAATTAGTGTATTTTCTTCAGTTGTTCTCACCAAGCACACTAAAGTTATCTTAAATGGCTGCTCTACAACATGCGGTTCCCAAGCATGAACTTGCACAGTACCATGCCACTGCCTTCCCTCTATTTCATAGTGTCTATTTCTTCTGGGAGCATCCATGTTTTCCCAGATATACTAAACGATAATGCATGTTCCTACCACACGACTGCACGGTTTGAGATCAAGCTTGCTACCCTCAAAATGAGTCACTCTTACAAGAAAACAGTCAGTGCAGGATGTCTTAACCATTATTAAAATCCTCTCACTCAGGAAGGACATGCAAAACTTAAATCTTCATCAGCCCATTGACAGTTCTTGATCCAGCTGACAAAGCTATTCTCTTTGGAACAACTGTGTGCCAAAAAACACAGAGGGTTTAATTTCTCACGAACTAAAAATCATTAATTGCATGAATAGAAACATGACATGGAGACATAAAAAAAAATACTAGAGATCCTTTGTCTTGAGACATTAAAAATTAAGAAGTACTTGGACTTGTCTAGTCTTCAGGCTACTTCAATCATATAATTAATTTTAAGTGCCTGTGCCAGCTCTCTGGAAGTTGGTAGAAAAATGACATCAACTGCCCTTTTGATTCTGACGTATCTTCTACTGAAAGCTGAACCAGCTTACCTCCTAATGATCCAACAAATGCTGTTAAAATAACTGTTAAAATACTGTCTTTTTTTGTGAAACTACAAATATCAGTTACACCCTGAACTTCAAAATGTGAATACATTCAATAGCAAGCCAGTGTCCACCATCTTAGGCTCAGTCTTTCAGTTTTTCCACTACTACTGTCATACCAAGTAAACTCATAGTTCATGATAAAACCTGGCAGCCTGCAACAGTGAATGCTGCCACGCTCCTTCTAATAAGGTGCAGAAGGTCCTCCACATGCTGAAGAGGTCAACTATTTTTCTGAAATTCAGATAGATAGATAGATAGATAGATAGATGCTGACTTCTTTTCAAAAAATATGAGCATTACCCTTAGATCACTAGTGCTCTGGGACTTCTCTCTCTCTCATCCTGAAAGCACAACAAAACAAAGCAGCAGCTATGCCATTATCTAGTCCCAGTATGCATTCTACTCAGAACAGGATATTGTACCATAAAAAATAAAGTGCAAAAGCCCATACCAACCTCAGTACTCATGGGACACTTGCCATCTGCTTTTTAATGGAGGCCACAAACTAATTGTCACGTACACAGAAATTAACTTTGCTGTTAGCTGACTTCTGATATATCATCACCGCCATTAGAAAGGGAAAAAGAGTTACAGCCCTCAAAATACATGCTTGCACACATCTCCAAGCCCTCATGTTCCCCATGGGGAACAGATGAGTCCAAGTGTTCCTTCAGTTCCTGCTTCCTGTTGATCTCCAGCTGTCATAAGGAAATCATGTTCTATCACGTAAGGAGGGAATTTCAAACTCTTAAATACTGCTCAGATCATCTAGATAAGTCTATTTTTCAGTGCATATAGTACTGCTATAGCATGAAATACCTTACACAGCACTACCAACCTGTACTCAAAATACAAGGGCTCCAGAATCTCCATTGCCGTTG
Source organism: Antrostomus carolinensis (assembly GCF_000700745.2). Classification (NCBI taxonomy): domain Eukaryota; kingdom Metazoa; phylum Chordata; class Aves; order Caprimulgiformes; family Caprimulgidae; genus Antrostomus; species Antrostomus carolinensis. Next base: position 18,228 of record NW_010293714.1, read on the forward strand.
TGCTTGTCTATAGATCAACCTGTATCTCTTGGGCTGCTGGGAAGCACCACGCTTTAGTTTCTGCACAAAGTTTTTCTTTCTCTCTTTTTCCAATATCCCCATTACTACCCTGAATGCAGTTAGAAGATAAATGCTTTTCTCCATTCAAAATCTTCCTGAAAACACAGAGGATGAGCCACCTAAGGAATCCTGATTTCTCACATAAAATTCATATTTCAGCAGCAAGCTGAATTTTGCTCCTACTGCTTGGTCTATAAAACTGTAGAAGCATAAGTAAACAGTAGTACAGCACAAAAAATGCACTGCTTAGCACAAAGAAACACTGCTTCCAGAACTTAAAACCATACAGATGTGCATCCTAAGTCTGCATGAACAAAATGCAGTTTAGCAAGCCACACATTAAAGCCAGAGGTTGTGACTGCAGTCGTGGCTCAGTAGTGCTCTGAATGTGGCTGTAATTTTAACAGACATTCCTGGAGATAGAACAGGCGGTAAATCACCTGGAAGCCACCTACCACCTTTTGAACGCCAGATTCAGAATAACAGTATGCAGATTCCTATATGTTAATTTACTGAACAAACCATCAGCTCTCCTTATAGTCACTTTATCCATTATTTTTTTGTTTATCGCTCAACTAATTTGTAATTGTATTTCAGATTTCTCACAACAAAATGGCTCATAGCTGCATCACACCACACTTCAAAATACAGACATATGCTATACAGCTCTTCAATGCATAATTCCTTAGTGCACTTTGTTGAATGAAACAGGATGGGTTCTATATAACAATCTGCTTTATCTTAGGTCCTTCAGCAAGTGAAGGAATAAAGGTGTCCTCATCTGAGGACTGCTTCCACTCTTCACAGCAACTGAAAGGCTTGCTTACTAAAAGTAGTCAACATTGCAGATGATTCACTCTGTGCCCTGCATGCATTTCTGCTACAGCACAACATTCAGACTCTCACACACAATCCATTCTGCTCACCACCGCTTTGAAATTTCCAGTGTCCAAACGGTAATAATGTCGCCTATGGTCTAATAATCTGGATTACATCTGGTGTACACTATCTATGTTTTTGTTTATGGATTCCCTCCACAGAGGCAGTGGTTTTGTAGCATTTTTGTCAGTGATTTGTCAAAGTGAAGGTTCCTTTGAGAAATGCAATCACCACAATTATCACTTGCTTGATTTTACATAGTTGTATTGTTTGACGATCTCTGGTCAAAGAAAGTCTTTCCCCACGCTCTGATGAAGTCAACTTGTCTTAACAAATATGGTCATCTTTACTTCCATTAAAAGCAACAGTGAGGTCATGACAACAATTAGAGGGACAATGTTTTAGATTTTTTCTTATTGTTTGGTAAGAGAACCTGAGCTCATGGAAAAATACTCATAAGGGCAAGTAACTGAAAGGGGAGCCTACTAAAATACAACCATATGATTCACTAAAGATTTCCCATCTACAAACACAGCTTAAACCACAGACTTAGTTAATTCAATTTCACCCTTTAAAAACCTTGTGACTTTACTGCAGTAATTGTTACAAGTCATATACTTTATTCAGAAATATAATCCACTCACTTCGACCATATATTTCTCCATCAAAAACAAAGGGAGAAAGACAAAATAACGATGAATGGGTTAATCCATATCAGATCACTTCCAGCAAAGCAGCACTTACTGCTTTTTTCTCATTTTCCTTCTCAAAAGTAAAAGCAGCAATAGCTTTACTAAAATTCTATTGACAAAATATCACAGAACTCACATTCAATTTTGTAATTGCCAACACTTCCCCACCCAGCAGAGAAACTGTAAAAAGGCAATGCAAACCCATGCAACCCCAGGTCGAAGGATCTTCTTTTAAATTAAAATGAACATTCAGAGAGACCTCATACTCTATATGCTGGGTCCTATCTGCTCTAAGCAGAAACTCCCAGTTGGAATCGTGCAGCGCTCTCCCAGCCAGCAAACTGGCTGGCCATCTGCCTGCATCTGTCTCTTCTATGCTAATTCCCAGTTCCCAAAAGTATGTGCTGCAGCTTCAATTCATTTCACTTTGCAGTTGCCTGTACCATGTTTATAAGTTATTTGGCCGGTACAGATACATCATTTTTCTAAGATACTGGAGCATACAAGTGCCTGTTCTTTAAACAAGTGTAAATCATTGAAAGCAGGAAAGGAAGACTAATTGATTACAAGCCAATCTAAAAAAGATAGTACTGGACTTCTAAGAATGATAATATACCTGGTATGTCTGACCACTTGATCAGGCCACTGGCCCAGCAAGTTGCCTATTCTGCTGACTGTTTGTGATTTGAAGGAGAAATAGGAAGCTGAGAGAACCATCTGTTTTACTCAATGTTACATTACAAAGGAGAGCTATTTCCTACGTTGCTTAAAATTCAGATGTGGGGGGGAGGTTATTTTCCTTGTGCAAATAAATTGTACTACCTTTATTTGAGTGACCAGATGAGCTATCAGAAGAATCTGCCCCCCCTCTCTTTGCAGACTAGTGCAGCCAATTTATATAATTACTGTGCTGTTACTGATTACATCCTAGAATACCTGTTAGCACCAGAAGCAAAAATATAGATGAGAAAGCTAAAACTCACAGTTCTGTGCTATTAGACATTATGAGGAACCTGACCTAGATGAGAAGAAAATTAAAGCAGAAATTTAATTAACCAGAATTTGGCTGGGTTGCTCAAGTTAATCACAACTTCCTTATTAGTTCCTAAGTTTCTTGTGATTCAAATTTAAAGAGGTGTTGCAGTACTCTGTATCACAATCCTGACACTCAAAAACACAGCCTGAACAGGAAGAGTCATGTTAAGAGTTAACAGAAATCCAAATAAATCCCATCAGAACAGGTACTTTGCAGTATGCATGCATCTAAGAAGAAATATGAAGATAGTATCTCTTATGAATACAACACCAGAGAGACTATTAGTCTGCCTAAAGCTTCATAAAGTTCTAAAAAAAATTGGAAAAGGTTCAGACAAGCCTCGCAAGACTGGTTCAAGGTCTGGAGTTTGAGATTTAAAAAGCTCTATTTACTTAACTTTTCAAAGGCAAGGTTTTTTAATCTAATAAACAAAGGCATAGAAATATCCAGTGATTGAAAGCTGAAATTAGACAAATATTCGGCTACAAATAAGGCATAATTTTTAATAGTAAAGACAATTATCCATGAGAAACCATTTAGTAAGGGATGTGTGGTATCTTCCATCACTAAAAAGCCCTCAAATTAGGCCAAAATATTTTTATTAAAGGCATATAAAGCTCAAGCAGAAGTTAGAAACTTGCTGTCTGAATTATAGACAAAACACTGTTCTGTGTTATTTAGAAAATCAGATTGGTTAAATATAATGGCATCTCCTTGCCTTAAAATCTATAAAATGTTTAATATAAGAAAGAATTTTATTCCACTCTGGTGCCATCCTTTCCAATTGAGCAAACAGGCTAAAAACGTTACTGAAAAACTAATTTCTTTTCCAAGTATCTGACCAACCACCAAAAAGGCAAAAGAGATAAAAAGTGGGGCCATGTTACCTGACACAAGACCAGGAGCCATACATATGGCCACCAGTGTCTACCAATTGAAAGGTAAATCATGCAAAATAAATTATTTTCTTCCTCATATCTTCCATTCAGTTCAGCTTCACTAAAAGAAAAAACCTAAATATAACATAATAATTTCCAGGACCACTGTATTTCCAAGTGGTTGGTTACTGGTACAGATATCCCAACAATAAATAGTTTCTTCATGCAAGAGAAAAGAATCTAATGCATGCTTCCCTATCAGCAGTGTAAGGTTTGTGGGCAAATTCTGAGCTTCCGGCTCTCAAATCTCTAATCTCAACTAGAGTTGAGAGCCAGGAGTTGCTGCCTCGCAGAGTTAAGCTTTTGTTTTTGTAAGAGACAAAGACATTCAGTTCCCTCTGAGGTCTGAGTTTCGCAGAAGGATAGAAATGCACTATTGCTTTGTATGGCTAATTTAGAAAAAAAATTGGTTTTCTTCACCCACTTAAAAATTGTTAGCAGCTAATTCAACTCTCATGAAGTCCGCAATACTCTACACTTTCTTCACCATCTGTAAACTGGGACATGTATTCCAAAATAAACTTTGTTCTTATATTTGGCATTTTTAGCTTACTGTGGTTGGCAGCCACCTGGCTCAAAACTATTACTTAAAGATCTTTCTGCAGAAGCTTTTAAAGCAGTTTCTAGCCTGATTGAATAAAAATCTAATTAAAACACAGATTTGAAATCTGAAACATATATTTAATCTCTGCTAATAAGACATTCTATTTAGGACATAACTGACTATGGAAAAGATAGTCTTTCTACAAAAACATTGAAATCTTTCAAGCTTGATATTCCTCCTTGTCTGAACCGGAACAGAAGCTGACAGTCATGCATCATCATTCACGACTGGGGTAGCCAAAGAGCAGTGGAAGGAGGGACATTAAAAATCAGGTATTTCCACAGGAATTATTTCCAGGAGGTATTAATCCCAGGACAGACCAGATAATATTTTTTGTAAAAACGGCAATCAGGCTTACTGTCTGCATCGGAATTGTCCTCTGCAAGTTGGAGCATGCATTGTAAAGATCCCCAGTCCGTATTATTTCATTATTGCTAGGGTAAAATGGTTGCAGCTGCCCAAAAAAATCTTTAGAAGAGTAGCTTGTGTTTATTAAGGTTTATTTTTCAGACTTCATGTCTGCTGACAGCAGCAATTCATTGTAACAGGTCTGGCTGGGACAGTTAACTTTCTTCATAGCAGCCCATATGGTGCTGTATTTTGGATCTGTGGCTAAACCAGCAGTGATTACACACCAGTGTTTTGGCTATGGCTGAACAGTGGTTGCACCAGCATCAAGCTTTCTCTTTTCCCCACTCCCTCCCACCTGCAGCAAGCAAACTGAGAATGGACAAGACACTGGGAGGTGACACAGCGGGGACAGCTGACCCAACTGACCAAAAGGATACTCCATGCCATGTAACATCATGCTCAACAATAAAAACTGGGGGGAGAGGAAGAAGGTGAAGAGTTTTTATCTTCCAAGATGGCTGCTGTTTGAAAACTGGCTGGGTATTGTTCTGCTTGTGGGATGTGGCACATGACTGAATCCCTTAATATCACTCATCTTTTTTCCTCTTTCCTCAACTTATTAAGCTGTCTTTATCTGAACCCATGAGTTTTCACACTTTTATTTTTCCTGTTCTCTCTGTTTATGATGGGAGTCAAGTGGGGAGTGAGCGAGTGGCTACGTGGATGCTTATCTGCTGGCCAGGGTCAACCCAAAATATGCACACTCTCACACCACAGAGTTGAGCCCAAAGCAAGGCTAAAACTCAATGACTTAAAAAAAAAAATAAAATCAAATAGGAACATAAACATAAAACACTTCTAGGCATCAAATAAACATGAGTAACTGTAAACAATGTAAGCAGGTGCCATAGTAATGTCTCAGGTTTCATAAAGGGGTTTGCCCTGTATGTCCTAATCCTCTGAAAATCCAAATTTGCATGATTATAGAATCATAAAATCATAGAATGGTTTG
>NW_010293715.1:0-16184 GCF_000700745.2 Antrostomus carolinensis
GACAAAGACTGATGACAGATGAATCAATTTCCTTTGGAACTGAGCAGTTGGGACATTAAAGTATTTGGGCAATTTTACATTAAAAGTCCAAGTCAGAACTGGTAGTCTCACTTCTAATATTTAATTTCCTTCTGCTTAGTTCAGAAAAGTACTTCTAAGTGAACGTATATAGTATTATTATATTACAAAAAATAAAGTTGTAGCAGAACTAGTTACTTGCTCTTTACACTGTTATACCATTATCTCTGGACTCACAGGGCTGAATCAAATTCTTTCTCATTTTCCAGTACAAAATAGGTAGCATATTATAGCCTAACGGTGGAGATTTGCACTCCTTCGCCTAATAAATTAAGGACTGGGTAACATACTAGAATACAATCAGGTTTGTCACATCTCTGAGAAGAAAAAACCTTGCATTGACCTCAGAACACTGGCCAGTCAAATTGTACTCCAAGAAACACTGCACATGCTGGTGCCTGCACACGTTTATAATATAAGCATAGAAACTGCAAGAAGAAAGTGGACAAGGCTCTAAATAACAGCCAGGCAGCACAGGCTTTCCAGAAAGATGGCCAGCTAATCCTGCAGTTTCACACCAAAAGCATTGAAAGACAGGTGAAAGATACCTGGAGAATGTGAAATTGCCCACAACCTTCCAAAATGAGCAGCTCATCAGCTCTTCTCTCATCTCTGACAGGTTCAAGATACACACATCCTTATATACATTCATTTGTAAGTGTTAATACAATTATTGACCTTCTTTTTTACAAAGTCTGACTATAAATATTTGTGTGCTCCATGTAAGCACTGTGATGAAATGAAACTTTACATAGAAGGCAACAATATTCTCACTCCGTAACATATGATTTTGAAACTATGCTAAAGGAGCTTCTCTAAACGCTTGCAGGCTGCCTATTCTAACCAACTAAAGACAGTACAATTCACACGTAATTGACTAGTTCATTACATCAATTCTTGTAAATATTTTATTACACTGCTTTAAAGAAAATGCTGTTTGAATCTGCCACTGCTGCACATTCCACACCTACTCAGCTATTATGCTCAAAAGAGGTGCGTGTCATCATCCACAGCCAAACACATGCCATCAGAAACAACACAGAAAAAGAACAAGTAACTATAGAGAATTTATACTGGATAGTTTCTCTGCATGTCAGCCTAAGGATTTAAACATGTCTTGTTCAAGTTTTAGTTGTCAGTGGTTCATTCCTTTAGCAGAACCTCTGCCCCACAGCAGGAGGTGCAAACCCAGGCAACAGAAATAGTATGAAAGCAGCTATAGCAGAAATCAGCTACATAAGCCATACATTTTAGATGTAAAAACAATACTATATTGTGATTTTGCCTAACTGTTCCAGCAATTCTATTCCACATGGTAAATAATGCTCTTAGCTTACGTGGTCCTGAAGTCTTCTGTGGAAAACAGATGACAAATTAGGCATTGCTGAGAAATGCTTCATATTTTTTCATTTGGTTCCAATCTACTTCTCTTCACTACAGTATTTCACAGTCAGATTTTATCCAAGACTATCCTTCCACACTTCACTCACAACCTTCCTTCATTAGCTTGCCTTCTCCCTCTCTCTCTCCTAGCTAGTTAAAAAGCTATTAAAAATCTATGGCTAAAAATAATTCAGTTCATTCTCTTTCTGTGTACATTGAATGATACAGTATATTGGAAAAGGACAAGCATCAGGTTTGATTAAGAGCAGTTTACTCTAAAGCTGTGCTTTTGTTAAAGTAATGACAGTTAAAGAAGGCAAGATTTCAGGTTTCATTTGCTTTTACTAATAATTTTCTTGTACTGCTTAAACATAAAATACTGCTGTAATTTTTTTATAAATATTTTAAATATAGAACTGGTCTTTAAAAATGAAAATTTGTGGAAAAAGATTAAAGCTAATAAATAATTGTGACAGTTGAAATGAGGACTGAGCTATGAAACTGAAAACAATGGTTCAAGCATCCATATTAGTTATAAGCACCATTCTTCAGTTAAGAAATAAAATGCAGCCCTGTAAAGAAAAGTCATACATTAAACCACTAAACCACTTAAAAGAAAAAAACCCAACATATATATATGTTAACTATTCAATCATTACTGTTCACAGGATGAACAATCTACAAGTAGAAATGCTCTGTTAACTCCTCACTTATTACTGGAAAAGAGATTGGTCTTGGGTTTATTATGTCAATAACAGTGGGTACTACAACAAGACCTGTCATATTTAATAAGACAATTTCTGAATACACTGAATAAAAATTCCCATGTGCATTAGTTGGCATTTAGTGCCTAAAAGCCACTGGTCTTCTTCCATGAGCCAGTATGCCACCTATTGTTCTCTTGGGATAGATTTATCAATGGGCATAATACTTGGGGAAAACAAACAAACAAACAAAGTCACTAGCAAAAATATCCAAACAGCACAGCTGATGTTGTTTCAAAGATTGTGCAAGAAATTTGGATTCAGGAGTAGAAAGGCAGAACTCTCAGAACTAAAATCAAGCAAAATCCCAAAGCACACATACCACACCACTGCTTGATTATTTGCTTGCTTTAAGATCACATTGTCTTGCATTTACATTTCTATGTTTTGTGACTGAACTGTGACCATATTTTTAGTATCATTATTTTCTATGGCACAGAAACCCTGCTTATGGCAGATAAGTTTACTTTACTATCACAATGACTGATGGTTCACCTGTTACATGTGATCACTTGCCATCAACCAACTAGTGCTAAACAAGACTCAGAAAATTCCTTTACCCTTCTTATAATCTTTCCACAGCTTTTTCTAAATATGCACCTTGGTAACTAACAGAACAGCCAGTCAATACATTTATTAGCAAAATAAAAGACTGTTAAAATGAGCTGCAGGAAAACTGAGCTATAGTTCTTAAAAATAAATTTCCATAAAGTTAAAAGTCTTGCAAAATTAAAAGGACTTCTGAAGTTGCCATGTCCACCTGGATGTTAAAGCAGCTATATTCCATATTTAGAGGCTAGGAATAGATGCCCATGTAGTTTTCCAGTTACAGACAGAATTGAAGTGCTTACAATATTGAATTCTGAAGACAGATCCTCACAGCTTTTAATATAAAACACAAGATACACTGTTGAGTAACTCACTTCAGTACAGTTACTTTTGCCTATATTAACACTCTGTTGCAGAAACATTCTGCATGGGAAGTTGCAGCAGCAACATAAGAACTGCTATAGTTGTGATAGCAACAGCTAGAAGAGAACAGCAAAAATCATAGCCTGAAAACATTTAAGTTGAAAGAAAACTGAAAACCTGGATTATGGAAGTCAATAGCCAAATTTATTATTAGATCTTTGCTACCTAATAAAGATGTTTTGAACTGGGAATATTAACTGTTAGAGGTTTTGAAGTTGACGTACCTCAACTGTATAATTATAAAATGTGAACTTTTAGAGGCTACTCACTTATTTCATCCACTATATTGTGGATCAGGTTATATGGTCTTCCTTCTTTAGGATCAGGAACGAAAAGCTCCTTCATCTTCTACTATCCCTTGTAACAGGCCTATTACCTCCACATATATATATTCTCCTAAGCACTTCAGGGTATTTTTATGTCTATTTCAAATAAAGGAAGGATTATTTTAAACAAGGAAAGCATCTACAAAGCTCAGAAACACATATGACAAAACCAGCTCAACTCTAGATGAGGGTATAGAGAATAAGTACACAAATTTCAGCAGCATGAGTCAAGTTCAAAACTATTTTGGTGAAAAATTAATTTTGAACAAAAAGTCTGACTTGTTCTACTTATTTGGTATTGACAGCTCCAAAGGAAAAAAAAAAATGATACGTCTTTCCAGTGACATTAGACATTGCAGATTTTTTTAATAAATGCAAGACAAAGTTGTATGACTTATCTCACTTGCATCCTTGTGTCTAAACTGTCACCTAGCAGTTCACCTGTTCTTCACTTACCAGAGAAAACCATCTCAGTCACTCTAATCTGAACCAAGGCAGAGTGCTAGAGAACATAATTCATTTCATAAAGGCAGTATCTCAGGTTTCAATCTATATCAGTATTGACATGCAATCTACATACAGCAGCTTGGTCTGAAAACATCTCTAGAATCAAGTTAAATGGTAACCGTTTTCCAGAAAAGTGCACATTAGTATCAAGTTAACTCCTAGTTCCTCATGATGTCCAAAGACAGGCATGGCTCCAACGGGATGTGCTCAATGGTGCAGATAATACATTAGATTATGATTAAATCTCTCCATCATAAACAAGAAGTAACATTAACAGGTACTTGTTAGCACTGAATCATGTCTCTTTATTGCAATGTTTCTCTTTATTGCAATATACTTTTAATTAGCATTTACAAGCCAGGCCTGTGAGATCTAGTGAAGCATGAGGCGCACACAAGATGGGTTCTTAAAGCATCCATTTCTGTCTCTCTAATGATTATGGTGATATACTGAACGCTGTGCAGGGTATTAGACACATTCATTAGGATATTATCTTTGCTCTCTAGGAGGGATTTTATTTTTTCATATTAGTTATATATATGCTGTAGAGTTAACTAATTTTAAGTACTCATAAAAACAGGGAAGATGAAGTTTAATCTGTGTTTGCATTTCGTAAGCTTGCACTGAAAACCTCAAAACTATAGATATACTTTTCATACTCTTTCCTTGCTTGATCCCCAAAATCTCCCCCTAACCAGCTAAAACACTCTTTTTCTACTTGTCGAAATAGAGGAAAAAGAAAAAAATTACTATACATCCACATTTCATACGTAAAACTTTGAATCCCAGGAAAGGAATACATAAATACCAGTAATTTTCTGTCACCCCAGAGCAGACAATAAAAGCAGAGCTTATAAAATCTTCTTCTGGTAGGAGAGGCTCCATAATTTATTCCCAGCAGAAATTTGATTTAGCCAACCTCAAATGAAACAAGAAGCAGAGAAGAAATTGCAACTCAGAAATGGTTTTCTCCAAGTGTTTCCCAGGATTACTCTGTTTTAACAACCCTTGCTGAAGACTGTACCTTACATCATAAACTAGCCCTTAATTTGTAACTTTGATCGTCTATAGCTTTTCCAACTCCTCATTTTCCCTGACTTCTCAGGGAAAACCATGTATGAGTAAAGAGTGCTGGATAGAGTGGGGGTTAGGGGTGGAAGAAAGAGGACAGAAATCCAGTTTGTAAAACTTACTTACAAAACGGGAACACTAGTATAGCATTGTATCAGACACATTTCAGGATTTTCTCATTCATTTAGAAGATTTTCCATTAACGTGTTTTCAAAAATAGAGTTTATAAAGAACATTTATAAATATATCTTCTTGATCAATTTTTCTGCTTCATCCCTTAAGTCATGTATATTTTTATGGTAAACTATTCATAGCAGAGCCAATCTTGAATTGCATAGTAGAGTGAACCTTGTGTTACAAAAGCTTTTATGGATTTAAGTTGTCAGTTAAGCAAAATAAATTTTAAATTCACACTCAGATGATGTAGAAAAAGGAACATGACCAAATAACTTGGTCGAGCCTCATATTTTTCTCTACAAGCATGGATAATACGTTCCGCTCTGGATTAAAAGCATACCTGAGAAATTTTCACATCAGAACAAGTTACCTTGAGAAGAAAAACAGAAGGACACAAACTTCTTATAGGGAAATGTTAATACATTTTCTTTTCTCTCTAAAACCAAAAAACACTGTAACCTTACTGCCTTTGTACAAAGGATAGCTTTTCTTTAGCATTCTATTCCAGAGAAGAGATGATTTTATTTCGGTTACACAGCTCTTTATGTAGAAAAGGCCATTTTTAAAACTCAGAAAAAGCAGAACAGAGTAAGCTGCAGCTCAAAAATAAAACTTATATATATTTTTTTCTCAAAATTACTCCATTCCAAGTACCTTAGCTGAGGGCTGTACATTAGCCCTTGATTTGCAAGCTTGATCCAAGCCTTTCCATTTACTTTTTTTTTTTCCCAATTTCTGGGTATCAACTGGTAAAATTGTATCCCTGATCCACATACAAGAGAGTTTTCTCTTCAAGTGAATTACATAAAGTCACATTTCAAATGTGTTACAAAGCTATGCTGACTCAGGGAGTGAACAGCTTTACCAATAGCCAAAGCAGGTGGCACATATGCTTCTGATCATGTAAAGTGTCTGCGGTCACACATCTCTACATTCGCAGATCACATTAAAACTGAAGCACAGTGTAGCTGGGCAGAAGTTAGAGGGAGAGTCCCAGAGGTAGAAAACTCTTGTCCATGAAAGTTAAAGGAGCTGCATAGCTTTCACCAATAACACATCTGGATTCAGGCTCTGTACAGTAAATCTCTTCACCGCTTTAGATACTGTGGAGAGAGGTACTGTGATAATATTTTAATATTTCTGAGGAAATCAACACAATAAAGAGATTAAAATATTTTCCTAGCAGTTCACCAGGTTTTACACATATCAACACCCACTAGTTTCTATATTTTACAATCAAAAATATTTACCCAGCATTATGAGAATAATACAGTGCTAGTGATTTCATGTGCTGATGTTAGACAAGTTCTAATAAAACCTCTCAAATATTTACCCAGCATTATGAGAATAATACCGTGCTAGTGATTTCATGTGCTGCATTTAGCTGATGTTAGACAAGTTCTAATAAAACCTCTACACCACCACCCAGCAGGACATATTAGCTCCCAAATTTTCCTAACTTGCCACTGAAGCAATTCTGCAGTAGCTGTGCAGCATACCTTCAATCATGTTTGACATTTTAACTAGTTGTCTGCTACAGGCATGTAATGCTAGAGTAACAGGACTAGTAAGAAGGCAGAACACGACCACCAGATTTCATTATGCTTAAAGCGCTGGTAGCAAAGCCAGAAGTAGCAGCTTCCTCTACTCAGACACAGCATACAGACACCCATAGTACATTTTCTCCTTACTGCTACTGCCAGGGACTACAGTTTGTTTCTGGGACAATCCACGGGTTTTAAATGGCAGTGGATTACATGACTCACACCAAATACTTGCTTTTTTTTTACTATCATCTCTCTTGCACTGTAACCCGCTCAGGCACAGGCTCATATTCACATTTACCACAACACATATGAGGAATCAACCCCTACTGCCAATTACCCCAACAATTCATAAAGCTCTCAGTTCAGCATAAAAGATCTGCAAGGAAATAAGGCTGAAGGACAAATGAAGTGTTATAAAATGTAGCCTGTGGGTCACTGCATGAGCACAGCTATAACAATAAATGACAATACCACAACACAAAATAACCCTTACTTACAATGGGATCCACAGGCTGTTCTTCTTTCATGCCCAGACTGCAATGTAAGCCTCTGCAGGGTGGCTGCAGCAGCTCTAACAATATCAGTAATCTCACACATTTTTTTAAAATCACCAACTTCATCTCTCCAAGGGTGAAAGATGTCTCCAAATCCACAAGTCACGTTGCCTTTCCTGAACCTTTCCTTAGGTCAAGGCTCCAGGTCTCCAACACTCTTGCTCATCCAAATTTAAATTTTTCCTTAAGAGGAGCCAAAAGCCCACACTCTCTTTCCTCAGCAAGTTTCCTACAGAAGCAGGTCAGCAGCAGCACTCCCACCCTGGTCTGCTCTGCTCCCTATTCTCACTCCATCTCTCTGCACAGCCCCCAGGGCAACCAGCAACCCCAGCACAGCTGCTCCCAAGGCACAGCTGAGGTTTTTAAATAAATAAGGTCATCAACAACTTCACCTGGGCTAGTTTGGCAACAGCTTAGCAGGCCTTCCTTTACAAATGTTCTAATATTTAAACACACCACTAGCACCCCTGGGTGGCAAGGTTAATAACCTACTGAGATTAAAGTACTGGTTATCAAGGTGCTGAGAAGAAAATGTTTTCATCATGAAGACAAGAATTTTAATTTTGAACAGATGACTTATCCCTCAAGGTTATACTTTGCAATTATAGTGCAAGCAGGAAGGAAACACATTGTATCTGTGTAATAATATTTTATTAGTGATATTAACTAAGATACATCAAAGCCTTCTTTCATAGAGGCTTGGTATAATCTTACACATGTAAGCAATCAGGAAAAACTGCCTGTGAGGAGAAGGTATTAGATATGTTCAGCCCTCTTGCACCAAAAAATAAGATGGGTTTACATTCAAATCTTCATCTCACTAGACATCCTGGAGAAGAAACTATAGGGTAAAACTTTGATAAGTCTCATTGATTTATTGTGTTTTCAGCAAATTTTGGATGTAGAAACAACTCCCCGAAAAACAGACCTGTTCAGAGCAGAAGGATAGGAAACAAGAACCAGCAAGAACCTATCTGCTTACTTTATTGATTAATCATACCTGTGAGTGATGCAGGGAGTCTGCTGTGGCTGGACACTTCAGGGCAGGTTATTCTTACACAACATCATCCTCACTGTGGTTGGGGAGAACAGAGCAGTTCCTACCATTTACTGTCCATTGCTCTCCTAATTAGAGATAACACTACCAGCTGCATGGGATTCATACATAGCAAATAAATAAATAAATAAATGAAAAGTTGTATTAATAAATAAATACATAAAAATAATACCTTAAGACCCAACTGTGGATGATTTAGTATAGAATTTTACAAATACCTAAAACATTTTCATCAAAACAGTTTAAATACAAGCTTGCATTTTAAATCACACGAGTCCACTACATCCCTGAACTCAAGGATAAATTTCAAAGGGAATATATGTACCTATATGCACCTTTTCTTTTTCTCTTTATTATTAATCAATTAACAAATTGAATCTATTACTTTTCTCTGTATTCACACCCATAAATTTAAATCACACATTTAAGATAGTCTTGCTCATCAGAAACAAGCAGAATTAAAAGATTTTTACTACAGATAAACCAACATGACATTCTAACAAATAATCATGTTATTTTTAGAAATACTGTGGGGTTTTTTTAAATTTATATACAAATATTTGCTCAAAGAAAATAGATTAAACCCAAATATCACTTAGATTTTCTGACATGATGGAGATTGCCATCCAAAAGTTGGTTACAAAACCTGTCTCTTCTCCCAGCAGATTTTATTAGTGGCTAGGCATAGCTCTGACATCTGCTCTGTTATGGATGAATTTTAAAAAACACTCCCACAGAACACTCTAGAAATTAGCATTAAAAAGGCCAGCTAACAGTAACTTCTTCCATGGAAAAGAGGCACTGCACGTAACTGTAATGTTTCTTAACAACATAGAGCTTTATATCATATTTACTTGCACTTACATCAATTATTAAGCAATAGTTCCATATACAGTTTACTCATCAAAGTAGAAAAGCCTCCAATCAAACACATGAAGCCACCTGTATACTCAAGCACAGATTCTCTTGCAGACAGAAGCTTGTTATGTAAATACAAGCTATGGCATAAGCAACCTTTATGGTCTGAGACGTGACAGAGAGAGACCAGAGGAAAGCGTGGGCTGTCCTGTAATACAAAACAGTTTGCACTTAACTTCAGCTTTCAGAGCTACAAACTCAAGCCCCAACAGATAGAGGTGGGGTGAAAAAAAGTTTCCATCATGCTTAGGTTACTAAAGGGAGCAGCACGGTACCCTTTGGCAGAGGCTTGCTCAAGACTCATGAGACTCTGTTAAAATTTCCTAGTGGTTTTAAGAGTAAAATGGCTTATCTCATTCTTTTCCATATTTTCAGAATACCAAAGCTGCAAATACACAATAATGTTTTGTTGGGTTTGCAAATGAAAGGAAAAATGATAAAACATTTCCTGAGCCTTTACTGTTCTGACCTGCCTGGTCTCAGAAATCATGCTATCTTCAAGTATGTTTAGAATTACTTTTTTTTTTCTCACTGCGTATCATGTATTTTACAGAGTACAATATCTGGGGACTTTAATGCTATTACACCCTTCAATCCTTTAAAAAGTAGGATTAATTCATTTTTAAAGTTCCAGTAAAGGACATTTTTGTCACAGTCTGCAAAAGAACTTGCTTCACTCTTCCCAGTTCAAATCATCAGATCATACCACCCACTACAGGACAGAGAAGGTTGGCAGCACAAGCAAAACTAGTATTTAAAAAAAAAAGAATGGAATGAATCTGTTACTCTCTGTAAACTTGAGAGTTCCTTACAGGAAGTTCTACCACTGAGTTTGTTGGAGTAAGGGATTTCATTTTTATTCTTCTACTCTTTGTCTTGATGATTAATAAGATCCAACAATTAATAATTATTTGTGTGCTGCCCATTAAAAAAATTACATGGATCAAAGAAAAGCAAGTATTTCATACACTAAAAGTGCCAACAGAGATGGGAGAAGAAAGTATCTAGGAGCAAAGGTATTAGTATGTAAGCAAATTATCATCATCATTTGGGATTCATCTATATAAGTACTCATTTTTACTTGAGTTGCAGCAGAATTCAAAAAAATTATACTTTAGAAATGCACACTAACATCTTGGCTGCAGCCATAATTCAATCTTCAAAAATTAATAAAAATTTCAAATTTATATTCATATTTTAGACTCTAAATATACATACAAGTATTGCAATGAATTTGTTTTTCATAGCTGATGTAATATTTGAACATTTTTTAATATGAGTTGACTAATTTTGGCATAGCAGTTTTCAGCTGGGCTGATTTAATTCAAAGTCACTAGTGTTACTTACATGGCTGACCCATGTTTATCAGGTACATAACAGTTAATGTTGCAAATAGTCCAACTGAACATTACTAACATGTCTGGTTATGAAATCTGTAGGACAATTAGTATTTATATATTTTAAAGCCATTAAGCATCTCAACATTGAAACTAGATGGTACCATTTATAAACTAAATACCTCTTTCATTTGTACTTCCCATTTTAGCTCAGTAAATTAATGCTGTCAGGGCAATTTAAAATGTAAATTAATCTGGAAGCACACAGTTCACCTGAAAATGTAGTAATATAATAAATGTATGTTTTGTTCTCTGAGGAATCAAATTCTGAAATTACTGTTTTGAGAAAGTTCAGGCAACATTTTTTGTCACTTCTGACAGAATAAACAAACATAGCTGTGCTTTTCAGAAACTATTTTCCAGTGTTTGGTGTTCATTTGGCCTTCCTGATAAAATGGAGGGAAATGTTAGGTGAGCACTGAAATGGATAGTTATATTCTCGTGTTATAACACTAGATTTTTGCACAATTTTTCTATCATGTAAGAACAGAGAAAGTCCATTCATGTCAGATTAAAATGTTAAACAAGTTATGGTTTTCTTTATGAAAATATGGACTATTTAACAAAATAGTAGATGCAAAGTACAACATTTGCTTCATATACCACCTTTACCTAAAATCTGGAAACACAGAATGTAATGCACACAGAAATATAATTTCTGGAAACAGAAACATAATCTGGAAATAAAAGTTTATGAATGTAAGTAACTTTGTAATAATAATAGTTTAAAAGAATGAGCTGAAGCAGAGAGAAGCCAGGTATGGACGCAGTGATGTTTAGCATGCATTAAACATCCAGACTCAGCAGTAGTAACAGGCAAGGTAAGGTTTTCAAACCTTTTTTGATTTGAGACACCACTTGGCTCCCCAATTAGAAAGAGGGAGAAGTAAGAACCTGTGCTCTGCAATATCCATGTGCAATACATTGTTTGTTAGTAGTTGTATACATGAAGTTCTACAGCTAGTAAACATACCATTCTAACAGTACAGGAACAGAGAGAGGACCTGCCTATCCATTGCCATGTTTTAAATCACAGAATTTTTTTCTGCCCAAAGTCGCCAGGTACACATTCATCTGTGTCTGTAATGAACATATAAACTTGAAATTCTTATACGCAACTCTCAAAATAGAAGAATATTTTAAAAAGTAATTTAGGGTACCTTAACAGGACAAGCTATATAATGTTTCAGCATGTAGAAGACTTGCAAGAAAACATAAATAAGCAGAGACATATGAAAGTGCTTTGCTTTAAATGTAACATTTGATAACAACAGCTTCAATTACTAATCAAAAGACATCGAAGACAAAGCACAAATACTCCAAAAGAGTTTAAATGTAAATTACTCCTCCAAAAAGACACAGCTTCATGCAATGTAATTAGATTGCTACCAATTTTAGCATTAGAAGCATAATAGTAAAATACAAAGCATAAGTAGGAATAGGAACAGAACACAATAGGAACTAATATTTTACTCTTTTTCAGGAATTCCCCTCCCTAATTTGATTTATGTTAATCAGTTAACAGGCAGACAGAAAAAAAAATGGCAGGTCAGGCCCATAAGTCTGAGATTTTTCTTCTTCATTTCTTCTCTTTGGTTCTGTGCTGTTATCTTCCAAAACCAACACCTATTCCTCAAGGCTATGCTCTTCCTCAGGCCCATCCTCCTCTTCTCTAACTAGGTCTGCATCTAGCTGAGAAATCCTTCCTTAAATTAAACAAGTGTTTGCTTCACGTGTGACACACTCTTTGCCATAGATTCTACAGTTTTAAATAAACCACAGAGGGAATCCTGGCAGAACATTCCTCTAGTGGGTACAGGGGAGAATGGGCTAAAATAAATGCAAATAAGCAAAGTCCAAGCCTCTACTACAGCATTCCTTCCATTCATAGACCAAATGTAAGACAACTTTGATTAATGATTTTTCTTCTGCATATAACACTTTTAACTTCAACACTTTAACACATTAAACTTCCCCTCAATTAAAGATAGCTTTTGAAGTTTTCAGTTTGACACTACAGTAAATCTGGCTTTAAAGCTGAAAGTGCTCAATCAAAATCAGTACAGTCATACAAGAGAAAGTGCTGATCCAGCATAGGCTCAGCTTGCTCATTCAAATTCATTCTGAAGCGTTCATAGAGTAATTTTATACTAACCATCTTTCTGCTGAATAAGATGTCTCACTAACACTTTTCTACAAGGAAACATCACAGAACGAATCTCATCACTAACCAAGGTGACATAAACTCCACATCACATATCCCTTGTTTTATAATCTGACAGACAAATTATTTCATTTCCCCATCACACCTGGATCAACTTTGTACAGTAGTGCACTATTAAATTACATGCCCCCAGGTTAGACAGAAACACAGATGCTTCTTGGGTATGAAAGCAGCAGCCAGGTCTTTATGGACCAGGAGTGCAAAGGAGCTGTTACTGAGGGAAGTGCAGCTGGTTACAGGAGCTGGATGAACTGCTAATTGTCTCTGATTACTGTTACCAGTAGCTTCTCCATTGCCTGCCCTGGAGAAGCTGAGCTGCTGCTATCAAATACAAATCTTGGCATGCCTTGATTTCCCCCTCCAGAGGTGGGCTGAAGGGTTGTGTGTTTCCAAGTCACAGGAGGACAAGTGAGCCAAAAAGTTTGTGTTCCTTTTGCAAGTTTGAGAAATACTGACCTAAAATCTATATCTAGAAAAACCCCAAAAGGACACTAGGTTTACATTGCCCCTGAAAGGGGAGATAGGAAAGTGTCCAAATCTGCACAAAAGCGTCTATGGGATCTCGTAGGCTCCTGGTGCCCTTGGCCACTGGCTGCTGCAATGGTAGTGCCTTTTGGGAGGAATGAAAAAAACCCCAGAGGTCTCCAAGAACATGACGAGGCTGACAATAAGATCCTTGCCTGAAGATGAGCTATCTCCCCAGGTGTGAGAAATCCCTGGATGTGAGAGGAGCCCGTGTCCAGGCTCAGAGCATGCTCAGAGCAGTGCATGTCCCTGTTCACAGTGCAGACTCAGCCCCAAAAGCTTCCATCACAAATTTATTGTCTTCTCTGGAGCCATTCACTGGTGTCATACTCAGCTGAAAACATTCACAAGTAGGTGCACAAAAATAAACAGGAAACCCAGTAGCAACCTGAAATTTATGTTTATTTAGGAAAGGATGTGAATCAAATTTTAAGTGTCAGAATATGAAACATCATTTTGAGAGTCACAACGGTGTGGAAACTGAAGATTGTAAGAAGTATGAATTTTGCTTTTAAATTGTTTTCTACTGTCTCAGTTTATAAATACTGAGAGTCTACAGGTTGGCAATATAATTCAGTTTTATCTAATATGTTTTTTCCATCATCTGTCTCCAAATAAATATCACAAATAATGTGTAAGCAGTTTTACCTAGAATAAAAGTCTGTAATAGTGTTACAACATAATAGTGGCATTCAGTAAATGCAGCCAGAAAACAGAATGTGATTCAGTCAGAATTAATATCCTAAATGGATGCACAATGAAAACACATTTTCCATCAAACCTATTTAATGTAGCATATTTTTTCCAGTGCACCAAGACAGTAGAACTAGCTGGAATCCTGTAGGAAAGAGCCCACAAAGCCATTACGGATTTCTTGCCTATCGATATTCTGGCATAAGGAATCAAAAATATTGACTTATTACTTTGTCCCTTGATTTTTTTTTTTTTTTTTAATTCTTATATTATCAAGCTGGTCAGATGCCTTTAAAATTTCCAGCCTCTGCTTCCCTGACTTCCACCTTCTCCCTTCTCCAGGCAGAAGAGAAGGGATGGCTCCTGAAAAAGGTTAGACCTGGGGAAGGGCTGGTAGGGATTTGGAATTGGTGAAATGTAACAGGCTCTACAAATATTTTGGCTTGACCAGTGAGAAGTCACAGTGTATAATTAGGGAGCTCTAGTCTCTCTTTCTAGCTCAGCTATGTGAAAAAAACCCCAAAACTCTGAAGATCGGTTTTGCATGAAATGTCATCAAAGACATGGTTTTGTTCTAGGACAGAGAGCAGACCCTTCACCTATTTATAAACAGAGATAAAGAAGCAAAACTTTATATTATCATATCCTCATGAGGCTGGTGTTAAAATCTAGCCGTCAGAAAAAATTCACACATGGATTTCAGAAGCTCCTACAGTTTGGAGTTCAGGCCTCCCTTTAATCCCCGTATTTTATAACCTGTATCCTACAGATAACACTAAATGGATGCAAGAACAACAACAAAAAAATAGTCTTTTTTATAACTCTCACACCATTTTGTTTCTTTCTCTACTTTACAGTGATTAAAATGCTCTGTGTCATAAATGCTACGGAAGGGAGAATATATTTAATAAAACAAATGGAAAGAATGGATCAGGTGTAAGATCAGCCATATTTCACTGAAAACTTCAAAGTGAAGAAATTACTCCTAACAAGCTAGTAATAAGATTGACTTTCAAAGTAAAAGGGTTGAATTTTTTGAATGAAACATTTTGAAAAATTCATACAATACATCCATTTTTTTAGTAATTGGTTGCCTTTGCTACAAAGACTGCTTGCTGACCTTTGGTTTGCTGAAGACAAGGCTCAAGAAATAAGAATGCCAGAGGTGAGCATTCCCTCTCTGCCTTCTACATACTATTTAGAAGCAGCAGAGCAGCACTAAAAAAACCCATCTGAACAACAAAATAATCTATACACTGCCAAGAAAAGAGTCCAGTAGGCAAGTACAAGGGAGCTGCTCATGGGTTCTCCTATGAATGTCAGGGCATTAGGGATGAGATTGTGGCACAGTCACTTGTGTGTCTTCTGGCAGCCTGGGGAAAAGTCATTACAACATCAACAGATCCCAGAACTGTTAACAAGAAATTAGAGTGCACTTTTTGTTGGGAAAGGACAATGGGTAGACTAAGCCTATCTTAACCTGTCCTCTACTACCACTCCCAAAATCCCCATCGTTTACATAGCATCTTGCCTCAGAGTATCCATTAGGAATGTTCATTCAGAGTATGAATTCTTTTTGTATTTAGTATGTGGAATATGATTCTGAGCCCCATAGAGTTATACATACATAGCATTATACATGAAAATAAAATGAGATATCCTAAAATAAGATCAGGAGCCATTGCCTGGCCCAGAATCATGCTAGCATGCATTTCCTTCCAGTTCAAGCACATGGGAGCACAGCAGCACTTCATTTTGTGTTTATTTTAGGTATTTATTACACAAGGAAAATGAAGATACGGAAAGTTTCCCTTTTCTTTTCCTTTCTGCAGTGTCATCTGGACAACTTTCACTTTTATTTATTTTACAACCTAAAAATGTACCAGGTGAGACCAAAAGTTTATTGATCCCACTAGCAATGGTAAACAGCCAATGACTGAACAGTATAACAGAAAGCAGTAGCACACAGAATCACAGAATGTCAGGGATTG
>NW_010293716.1:0-22973 GCF_000700745.2 Antrostomus carolinensis
GGGGGGGCGGGTTGGGAAAAACTGCTGCGGAGAAGCCCGGGGGGGCTTTAAAAACGTAGAAATTGTAAGCGGCCCTATTTTGTTTACTGCCTCGCGGAATTGGATAAAGCAGATTAGCCCGGTGTAATACGGGTAGACCGAGTTTCACCTTATCGCCGCCCGCTCTCCCGCCTCCTCCCGCCAGCCCCCTTTGTCCTTTTGTGTCTATTTTTGGTGTGATGCTGCAGACGCCACGTGGTCAGTGAAAGGGAGCTTGCCTCCGTAAACAGTCAGCTGATGGGGCTGTGTTATTCCTTACAACAAAACACCACAGCCTGATGGGCCAAGTCTGTGGATGGTGTAACCCCACAGATGACCTGAAATTACACCACTAGTGGCTTTGGCCCATAAGAAATTTAGAGTATGTTTTTGGTGGGTTTTTTTCTTTTTTTATTCCCAAGTGGCAAGTTTATGAATTTAATTTAGTTCTGCTAGAAGGAGCTGAACAATGGGGAAGCACTCTAAACCCTGATTTTTTTTTTTATTTTTTTCCTTCCCCTGCTTTTAGGAACGAGAGTATACAGCCCTCCGGAGTGGATCAGATACCACAGATACCATGGGAGGTCAGCAACAGTATGGTCTCTGGGAGTTCTGCTGTATGATATGGTTTGTGGAGACATCCCTTTTGAGCAAGATGAGGAAATCTTGAGGGGACGATTATACTTCAGGAGAAGAATCTCACCTGGTGAGTTCTATAGGGGTCAAGTGGAGGCTTTTTTCCTTATTTTTAAATAGTCCTGTACATTTGAGTTTGTACAATTTTTCTTATTCAAGGTTGTTTTTTTACCTTCCTAGTCTAAAATTTCTTGTTTGTTTGTTACAGAATGTCAACAGCTGATCAAATGGTGCCTTTCACTGAGGCCTTCAGACAGACCAACACTTGAGCAAATTTTTGACCATCAATGGATGCACAAATCTGAAGTAGTGAAGTCTGAAGACTGTGATATAAGGCTACGGACCCTTGATACTGATGTATCTAGCACAAGTTCAAGTAATGAGAGTCTGTGAATTACTAAGGACCTCGCACTGGGAGGGGAGCTACAAGCAGAAAGACCACAGTGCTGCTGCCAATACGTAGGAGGGGCTAGAAAAATGCATTCATTATTCTGTAGTTGAATCTTTGTCTGAGGGACTTGATTTTATTTTCCCCCTTTGCTGGTTTCTGCTTTGGAATGAGAGATTTCCTTTGGAAACGCTGATGTTTGGGAGTTGCAGGCCAGTACTTAGTCAAAGACTGACCTTATTAAGAAAGCAGTGACCTCTTGAATACATGGTAAACTTTTTTGCTCTCATAGAGCCTGGACTAGATTTTATTTGCTTTTGAGTGCCTTTTTGAAAGCTGCTTCAGTGGGACTTTCTTTTTTGAGCTGTGTATGTCCAAAGAAGATCCAGTTCATTATAGGAAATTGCTCCCTTTAGACTCAGTGCTGGAGGAAGCAGCTCCTATGATGCATTGGAGAACATGTTCAGTGATTGAATGAAGTAGTCCCATCCACTGGTGATGGAATACTTGAACACAGACATTTCACTCCCGCCCCTGGCCCTTTCCAAATCCAGCCCACCTCTGCTGCTCAAAATATTTCCTATAGCCTGCACAGAAATATGAACAGGTATATCAGCTTTTTTATCAAAAACATTTATTCATGTTTCCTTTTATCATCTCTACCACTGGGCATGAGAAGCCCCTTTCTCAACTCCCCCCGGCCTTTTGTCACCCTGCGAGTCTTAAAGTATGTATGGGCATGTCGAATGCACAATCAATGCAATATTCAAGGACTTTACTTTTTTTTTCCATACCTGTATAATGTGTTTATGTAAACTTGTTTTATTTTTTTTTTTTTTTTCCCCATGTGCTATAAAGTTATTTATTGTTTGGAGTTTAGAAGACCTCCCACAGGTTTCAGCTGTGGCTATTTATTTGGTTAATTTATTTGGTTAGAGTTATTCAACACTGTGCTTTCCCCTCCTTCTCCCCATGGGGATTCTAGTGGTTTGCCCATGGCACTTTTTTTCTGCATTCCTGTCAACTTTTCTTAAAAAAAAAAAAAAAAAAAAATCTGACCTTATCAATTTTTGTTGGAAGTTGGAAAATTGTTGTACAAAGTCTAATTTAAGGGAAATAGAATGACTTTAAAGTTAGTCAGTATGCCTTTTGTCTGGTATTATTATACCAGAAATGTAAAGTAATGCTGTTTGGAAGGGTTTTAAATTATTGACATTGTATAGTCTCCGTGCATTGGCTCTGGAAGGTAGAGTGGCAGAGTCATAAACCTTAATTTATTTTAATAGCTGTGTTTCTGTGATCTGGTTGCATTTATGCAGCTTGGATTTGGATTTTTTTTCTTCTGTTTAACAGTGTGAAATGTATGGAGATCATATTTTTTATACAGGTATTTCAATTAAACTTTTTTTGTATATAACAGTTCTGTGTTTGTGTGATCACTTTTATCTTCAGCTTTACTCTTGATGCCAACTGGGGAAACACATGTTTTGTTACCTTCTCTATCTTGTAAAAGCCTGCTGCAGCTAACCTGGAGTTAATGGGTCTGTGCCATTAAGCAGTGACCATTTTGGAAGAATTAAGCAATCCATCTTGACTGTGTCTACTTTTCCATCACTGTATTTGATGTTGAACTGGAGGTGGTGTGCAATACAATACAGCACTAATGGCCTACATAGAGGGGAATTGACCAGTAATTGTGGGGTTTTTAACTCTGTAAACACTGAAATACCGATGTACTCATTGGATAACAATGAAGGATTTTTGATGTACTCATTGTCCTTCGGTATAATACTGAAGGATTTTTGTAGTCACTGGTGGTTACAGTTTTCACAGTTGGGTTTTACCAGTTGATGTGGTAAAACATGTCAACTGGTTTCCATTGCATTCAGTTTCCTTCCTCCCGGGGGTGGATGAGATTTCCTGTGCACTTACAGGAAAAGGACAGATTCTTCGAGAGCGAAGTGACTGTTTTCCTTCAGCTCCCTTAGACTATCAAAACAGAGTGGAGTGTCACTTTGTAAAGACCTGGGGAATATGTTCTGTTCCTGTCCATAGCAAAGGGCAAGAGAAATGTCCTCAGCATTTGTCTTGGTGCATTGGAAGCCAAGGCCTGCAGATTACTGAGTTCATCCTGGTTTCTCTGCAGATAGAGACTGACCTGACTTGGTCTTTTTGCAGGGGTGGCAGTGATTACTAGGTTTAACTACCACAGAGGGGTCTACAAAGTATGTTTAAGGATGTGTTCAGTCATTAAATGTGTTTTGTAGGAATCACAGTAAAGGGCTAGGCTTAGAATCTGTTGGTTTTATGTGTTATTTCCCTTTCTGGAGATTTTTCTGCCAGCTCATCTACTATTATTTTGGTTCCCTGTGCGGAATATCTTACTTGCTGACATCACATCAAACTACCAGTGCTAACTAGTTCAGACTCAAAATGCCACTGAATAGCAGGAGGTAAAGCTGAAGGAGAAAGACCAGTTTTGTGCATGTAGTTTTCTGATGACATGGGAGGTGCGTAGCTTTTTCTTGGCCATGAAAAGGAAGTTCAAATGACTCATCGGGGGGGGGGGGAAACAAACACAATTGTGTTCATTAATTTGTCTGTTTTCTGGCTTTGTTCATTTTAGGGTTGTTTCTCCAGTTTTTGATCAAAATCTGTATGTATGCTAAACCTAGTCCCTGGGGAAGTGACATGTACATGAAAGTGCCTATAGTTGGAACTCCATTCACAGAAATAAAGGATTTTACAGTTAAGATCGCATAGGAAAATCGCACAATTATGCCCTAAGAAAGAATGCTTAAAAATGAAGTTTGGGAGTTTTGATTATGTCTTTGCTTAAAAGGAGGGACTCCAATAAGCTACAGGAGAGATGATCCCAGTGCAGTTCTTCAGGGAAACACGTTTCTAACTACAAGTAGTCCCTGGAGAAATTCCAGTAGCTGATGATAATTAACATCTTCCACTCCAGTGGCTTCGCATGCTTGCAGCTGTTGAGAGGGGTGGTAGCAAGGCCGTACGGGTGAGCTTCAAAGGGCTACCAGAGAAGCAAGTCTAAAAATACATTTGTAAAGCTATTGGTTGCTGAACTAGGGACTTTCAACATTTCCACAGGAGCGTACGTTACTTTCCTTAGTTTTATAAATGCTGTTGAAGCGGTCTGTTTTGCAACATAAAAACTAGGTTTTCACCTTTTGCTACTGAGGCAAAATGCATTAAAAGGATAAAGGTCAAAAGGACTCAGGCAGGAGTGCTGACTCCCCTCTGGGATTAGTTCAACATAAAAGATACACTTTCAGTACTGCACAGGCAGCTTTAGTTGTGAAATTCCCCTGTACACTAATAGAAGCCACGTGGCTGAAACACCGTATACCGAAAGTAATGATTTGTAAAAATAGCTTTTCATTACAGTTGAAAGTTGGGAAAATGATGTGTTAATATAATTCCATTAGCTGAATGTTACTGTCAAAATGAGCAAGTTGGTGACAGCTCTGGGTTTCTCCTGTGCTTCTATCTGTTATTTTAATATTATTAAATGTTACTTCTCTGGGATCCTCCTCTTCAAACTCTTTCCACACTAGGCTGGTTTTCAACAGCACAAAGCTTGAATAGAATTCTGCAGGTCATTCAAAATACCACTGTTTAAATCACAACCTGTTTTAACCTTGACAAATTGATTTAGCTATGATCATACCTATGCATGTATGTATGCTACTGGCTTGATATTGATATTGATATATTTTGTATTTTTAATATATTCTGATGATGAAAGATCTTTAACGATATAGCATTTTGTATAATTCATAATAAATGAATGCTTAATAAAACTCATTCTCCTCTGTGCAAAAGCATACACTTGCTTTTTGTTTTAAGCAATCTGAGCTTGTATTTACTGAAGCAACCAAACAAGAGCCCTTTGAACAAAATTATCAGAAGGATATTAGAAAGATTGATGAGGATGCGTACTCACCAAGCACTTATGGTTCTCTGTCAGTGGTTTACTGACCTCTGTTGGTGAAGTTAAAGCATATGTTCAGAAAATAATGATGCATAAATTGGGAAGAGAGATTTTAAAACACTGCTGACTGGTATTTTTAGATATAGAAGACTATGGCTAATGCTTAAATATTCCACAATGTTTGAAAAGCTACAATTACAAAAAGAAAAACAATAATTAAGATACTGCAAATATGAAAATAGCTTTTCAATACAGATAGGAGAGGGGAGTAAGAATTCAGAAGATTGTCCACTCTGCATCTGAAGTCACAGGGGTATCCTGCCTAGTGAGCCCCCAGTCGCTTACATGACTCCTGGCTGTGAACATTTACAAGCCTATTAGCCCTCATTCTTCCACTTCATTTCTGTCACGATGAGAACCACTTTTCTTATGGCACATAGATGGGCAAAAATTCTCAGCAGTGTAACTACATAACATGATGGAATATTGTGGCCCTGTCAGCTTATTATTAGTGGATTATTTCTGCTAGCAGTAGTGATACTACTGTTGGTGGCAGCAGTCAGGATGGTGGCACTTTAATTTAATTGCAATATACATTTTTTTCTGATAATGTACTGAAGTTTGTTATACTTGTAAATTTGCAATTGCTTAGTTTCATGGTTATCTGTGATATAAAAGTTTAATACGTTTTCACCTAAGGAGTTCCTTCAGATAGCTGATATACCAGACACATTAATCTTTGGTTATATTGTAAACTGCTGAACAAAGTGATAAGGAGACCACAAACTCGTGCAACTAAAAATA
The DNA here is from genome assembly GCF_000700745.2 of Antrostomus carolinensis. Taxonomy (NCBI): domain Eukaryota; kingdom Metazoa; phylum Chordata; class Aves; order Caprimulgiformes; family Caprimulgidae; genus Antrostomus; species Antrostomus carolinensis. Next base: position 5,802 of record NW_010293716.1, read on the forward strand.
AATTTAAATCTCTATTAAAACAGGTTTCCTAATTAATTTCAGAGAATGTTTGTCCCAAAACCGATGGAACCATGTAAAGCAATAAAAAATGTGGGGATAGAAACACACTAGGCTTTATTTTTGCTGAAGACAAGTTACACTAGAGAACTGCAGAACTGGGGTCTAACTCAAGGCAAAATGAGGAGCAGTAACACAAATACATTAAGTTCTTGCAGAGATTTTCTTAGCTAGCAATCCCTCTCCTTCTGTTCCAATAAATTTTAAAAGTACTCAATTTTTTGTGTCCTTTGCAGCTCATAATCTTACTATTATTTGCAATATGGCCTGGCACACTCAAGTTTTAAGAAACGTTAAGTGGTTTCCAAATAGCTGTTAAAATTTGCATATTTATATTTCAGATGCTAGGATTTCCCTTTTCTTAAAAACACCGTGAAGGAAATTACTTGCCTACGGAAGCATTATGGTTACATAATAATATAAATTCAATATAGGTCTCAGATTAGCTGTATTTAAGCTCCAATTAATATGGTCTTAGTAAGAATGTTATCTATTATAGCTAATACTCTGCTAATTGACTACACAAACCATTATGTAAAAAGCTGCTTATACTAGTCCAGTAAGAGAATTAGTGAGACACATACTTTAACTTGCACTCTTTCTCAGGTAAGTCTGTGTTAAACCTTGAAATTACAATTAAGTCATAGGCGTCAAAGCATCCTGTGGATCAATATGCTTCTTTGCTTACTATTAATGATTCAGCAATTACTTTAACTCTCCAGTCAGGAGTAATGAAAGATTAGAGCAAATTATTCTGAAAACCGAAGGGTGTTTTGCTCCCTTCTGTGCAGAATTCAGAAAAAAAAGTTTTATCTCTTCATGAATCATTGTCTGTGTAATAGCTAGTTGGAAAATAATATGTATATATTCTAGTGAAAAAAAAATGCTGTTTTGTTGAAATAAAAAAGTTTTGCTTGCAACACCTGTTTTGGTCATTATAGATGGTCTGGTTTCAGGGTTGAAGTTTGTCTATCCACTTTTCTGCTTGTCTTTTACTAGGCCAGGAACATATAAGCACTAAATATCAGCCTCCTCCAGATGAAATATATAAATACATTAACAAGCACATGTTATAAAAGGTTGGAAGAGTAATCCCCTAGATGGTTTTATTTTAGCCAAAAGTTTCCAAACCTAATAGTGTCACGAAAGGGAAGTCTCTTTCAAGATCATCTAAAGGGAAAATGTCCATTAATCGGGGGGAAATGCTCCCATGTTCAGTCTCTGTGCAAGGTTTTTTCTGTTTTTTTAAATGCCTATGTAATAGCAAAAGCCTTACAATATACAGATTTACATCAACATAGAAAAGCATAACAGATTTCAGCTTTCCAGAGGTAATTTGTCTGTTGTCCAAGCAGAGGTAAATAGATAACAAACTTAATCCACTGGAAGACGGATTAAGTTGTGGTAAGGAGGAGCCTTGTATCTGTAAGGATAGCTGAACACCAGAGCAAACTGACTGTGGAGCGAATAATCATTTTTAGAAAAAAGCAGTTTTCTTAAATCACCTAGAAATGACAGATGATTTAAAAATACTTTGGATTTCATCAGCCTAATGCTCATGAGTTAACAAAAAGAGATTTCAGTCCACAATATTCATTCTGCTTGTTGAACCAAGATATAATTTATTGACAGTGCCCCTTTTGCTACTGGCAAAACACTTTTTAATGCAGATTTGACCTAATCAATAGAAGTAGTGACAACCTTTCTCATGGTGGTGAGGCTATGGGGTGACTGACCTTTTCTCAAAGCCAGCATCGGCTAAACTGGTCTCCCTCACACTATCCCTTCCTTTTGCTGGTGCACTGATATTCTAATCAATAAACTGATCTCCCTGATAATGACCCAGCATAGTGAGGGAATATGCACAACTGCTTGGGACTGGGATGTAGGGGAAAAGAAGTGTTACTGCTGAAGAAAGGCTATGTGTAATAACAAACAATTTTCTCTAATCCGTACCATCAAACGGATTCCCTGGTTTCTGTTTTATAACTTCTGCAAGGACTGTTGACAAATCCTACTGGTTTTAATCTTGCATGCAGATTATATTAAGTGTCTTTTCTTTCAAATCAGGTGCTGAGCACTTCCTTGAAATGTACACAGTACCTCACCTCCTGATGAACAGGAAGAACTTGGATCAGTTGGAATCTTACAAAAATCAGAACCTAATTCATGAATATATTTACACATCTCAAGAGTATGCCCTACTTTTTAACCAGCTTCACAGGTACATTTGCAAATGAGAAAATACATGAAATGTTTCAGAATAGCTAATAAATAATGACACTTCACAGCTATGCACGAAGGAAAAAAAAGGTACAGTGAGAAAAAATAACGTTAATGAGTTGAGAGATCAAAATTGCATTTATGGTTTTATCTTAAGATCTATGATTTCCCTATTTCTCTGTCATTTTGCGTCTATTCAGCAGGCATAACCTCCATTGTCATCTCTAGGATATTTCTACTGATACTCATAATATACAGTATTCCAATAGACTTAAAAGAAAACTACAGGAACTGATCTTGGAAATCTTGGTCAGTGCCTATGTAAACCATTAATTTTGTATGTGTTTTAAAGATACACTCTTCCCTAGTCTAGAGCTTGTTGTGGTGATCCACTCAAGTAGCTCTAATAGCTAAGTATCATAAATTCCCTGATACCTCCCTAGCCAAAGTACTCTTGGTGGCATAGAACCCAATTTTGCAGTTCTTGTCCCAAAATTCCAGTCATGTCAAAGGGAATGTTATCTGTGTAATGACTACAGGATTATCTCTTGGCTTGTTACAAAAGAAAGGCTGCCCTAGAGAGAAAACTAATAAGAAAGCCTGAAGTTGTAAAGAAAAAACCCTCTACTGAAATGCTGAGATGTGGTAGAGAGAGGAGAAAGGAAGTCCTTCTGCCTTTCAGAAGTCAGAGCTACATCTCTCTGTAAGACAACAAATGAGTTATTTGTAAAGCAAGGGCAAGGTAACTTGAAAGAAATGTAGAACACAAAAATTGTCTCGAAACCTGAGGCCTGCGCAATATTTTTGTTAATACCACAAAGAACAGTTACTCACTAGAAGTCTTTTTTCCCATGTAACTGCCTGTTAGTGTGAAAAAGCGTTCATAACAATGTTGATAATAATTGATACTTCTCTTTTCCTCCGCTGAACAGACTTTTCATGTCGTAAACCAAGGGCACAATCCAACTCCTTTTATGACCTGTGACAAACTCCTACTGATATGGGTGATGAGGCAAACAACACGTGTGAGTCACACTTGCAGAAGAGATAATACATGCTTTCATATTCTTTACTAAGTTACATTCTCATTAATAAATACTGTTTTTAAAACTAAGGTCTGAAATGACAAAAACTGCACTGGTGCCAATGGTCTTTTTCACCCGCATAGCTTTCACAGCACTTTAGAAACTTCATTGGGTGATTGTGAGTATACATATGATAGGAAACCTTTGCCTACGTCTTCCTGCCACCTTATAGAAAAGCTTTCTTGATTCCAGAGCAAAGTAATATATTTGATAATACTCAACATTTAGCCAAGTTACTAAGAAACTTTGGTTTTTTTCTCGAACTCTAAAAAAAAAGAATATGTTTATTATACTTAATTTTATTATATAATTAATTCTAATTATTAATTATTATATTTGTAATATATAAAATCTAAAATAAAAACAGAACTCTGGGAAATAGATCTCTGTACTTTATTCTAATCCATATTTTGTTAGGCCCCTGTTGTTCCAGCTCCCAATGAAATCTAGTGGAGAAGATTTTTTAAAGTTCACAGAAATTTAGATCCTAATGAATCTCCATTGTGGATGAATTCATTATTTAATTACATTGTCTTACCTTTGGCTGTAGGTAGTGACCCCAAACTACCTGAAATTATTTGCTCTTTCTGACTAATTTTTTTATTCCACTGGAAAACTTTGTTTAACAAATTTTGAATGAAACAAGTCTTAGTTCATACTTAGGTCTATATAATTTACTAACCTGTTGAGATTGCTATAGTAAGTCTTCTGCAATTAACAGGTTAGTTCAATTGAAGCTCACAGACAACTAAACATCATAAATGGCAATTATCAAGGCAATATTAAAACGTCTTAAAAATCCCTGGACAAACACAAGATTCTCAGATGTGCAATTGAAATTATCTCTCAGCTCTTCTAGACAGCCAGCACAAAGCTTATGTAGCACTGGAGACAAACTGAAATGAAACACACTTCAAATAGCATAGCCATAAGACATCACATGGCTTGCTTGGTACTGGCTTTCTGCAGGAGAAGATCAGCCTTTGCTTTGCACAGAGGTCATGTGTTTGTTCCATAGTACTGCACTTGTGCCTGCTAAAATTTAAGTTAATTGACTGCCTATTGGTTTAAAACTGGAGCAAAACACAAACATTTGTGTTCAATTGGTCATGAAATACCTAGATTAACATTTACAAAGCTGTTAACTAACCCAAGTTAATTAGCAATCAACTCAGAGGAGCAAAAAGTCCAGATCCAAAGACTTCAGCTAAGGGACTGTCTACTCAAGCTTGTGGTCAAGTAAACTTTCCCAGGTAAATTTTCAAACTAGCACCTCTTTGAGAACAATGGATAATAAAATCAGTTTATTTTCTCATTTTTTATTAGTTTTATAGAAAGCCTGTTTGGGGACATTTATGGGCGTACCTGTTATTCCAATTTAGCTGGAATGGCCTCAGCAAGGCTTGATGAAACCTCAGTCTGGGTGCGTAGGTGAGTGTCTACTGCATCAAGCAGCTCCTTTGAGCAGGTTGAAAGCACTCCCTGCCCATCTGCTCACATACGTCACATTAAACCTCTGGTGAATGGTTCTCCTCATGCCTATTTCCATGTAGATTTGCCCTTAGAAGCTGATTTGCTTATTTAAAGAGCAATTTGAGGTGTGAAAGAATCATATAAGCATATACTTTAAACCTACAATAGTAGTGGTCACTGTAAATAAGTAATTGTCATTAAAAAAAATCATAAACTGATAAAATCACAATGACATCTTTGTCTGAATACAGTTGCTCGCTGTTTACTTAAAACTATGGAGTAGCTACTTGAGACAGACTGCTCTCCCCTGCCAATTTTCAATCTAACCAACTTAAAAAAACTAGCTATGTTGTACAGATTTTGACCACAAGCTGGCCTGCATATGCCACTGTAATTTATACAGTTGATTACCTTCCGCTTTTTCAAGGATATTCACTGGCATGAACCTTCTTTTTTTTTTTTTTAATTTCCAGTGGTTAATTCCCTGTAGAGAGTGACTGAAAACACTAAACAAAAGCATTTAATCAGAAATTATTAGAGTTGGCTTGTCAGTCGTCTGTTAATCACAATTCATTTTTGTACAAGGAGTGAAAATTTTATTAAACCTTATACTTAATTAAAACATATTGTTTCCGTAGCAGATTGGAAAATACCGTCATCTGTTTAGACTCGTATCCTAAGATTCATTAAGAATTCATGTTTCCTGCAACATGCGGCCATTTAGAAATTCATTCTGTTGGGATCTGAACCGAGGTACAAAGGGTGAGGGTTGCAGAGCAGTCAAGTATTCTTTTATTGAAGGCCTTCCAAAACCCCACCATAATGCAGACTGACAACACAGTGAAGGAATACTAATGAAATTAAATGGGCTTAAAACTAGAAAGTGAAGAATAGTGAGGGGGAAAACATTGCTTCACAGATTTTTTGATTCATTGTGGTAGTCTGGTCTTGTGAATTATATGGGCACTAGATTTTTATACAATCATTCCTGCTTGAATCTTTATTGCAATACTCATTAAAAATTTGATTTTGTGTTTATTTTCCATTTCTAGGGAAGTAACTACAGCAGTTTGCTCAAAGCTCATGAAACTGGATTGCTCTGGTGTAACATTGCCCTGAAGAGTCAGAAGGAAAAATGCAGGAAATTGACAATGACTAATTACTCTTTATTATTACAACGAGGTGCAAAGACTGTGCAAAAAACAGCCTGTTATTAATGGCTCCTTACATATATCAGTGTCCTGCTGCATCATCATTATGTAGGAACATGTAAGAGGTGTGTATCTCATTACTTTTTTCTGTACAGAATGTTGTATGTGCTCCAGGTTCTTACCATAATGTAATAGAAGCTGCTGTATCCATCAAGACAACTGACCTGCAGTCAGCCATTCAACCAAAGCCCAGATTAAGAGTTGGTTTGTTAGACCAATTGCAGATAAGGGAATATCATAATTATGTCCATTGCTTGTTGTGTGTTGTAGGATCTCCCTATTATCTAGCTTGCCAGGTTTTGCTCTGTCCCTGACTGTTCCTTGGCCCAGGGTTCACTTTTGGCTGTGTGGATTTCCTGATTCTTCACCACTCTCTTTCTTTGCTATTTTTACTCCATGCCCTTTAGCTTGACATGTCTCTTGGCTTTCTTGTTTTTTGCCTCTTGCCTCCAGCCGTAACACCAGGGATTTGCTGACAGCTTTCATGGCCCAGGTGTATTGCTGCTGTGATGACATATGAACATATGGTCAGACGCAGCAGTAACAAGTGCAGTACTTCACTGAGAAGCAGATGCAGATGTGGGTAAAAAGTTGTTAATGTTTTATATTATTACTATTTATCATTAGCAACCATTGATTAAATCAGTATTATGACTGATCCCAAGCAGTAAGCGCAACTTTGCACTTAAGCACTTGCGGTCCAAGAAGACAAACAGCAGGTAACGTGTAAGGGGAAAGGGATAGATATATATATATTTTTTTTCAAATGCCATCTATTTCCACTGGCCCTCTGCCTAGCCATTATTAACTTGTAATAGATTGTAGGCATCCAGACTGAATTTTCCTGCTGTTACTGCAAAATTTTTCTTGGTTCAGATATGAAAATAATTTCCTTTCAAACTCAACACTATGTTGTTACAACATTCTCTTTGATAATCATATATAACATAATCTTTGATAATGGTCAAATGTGACGATTGCCCTTTGGAGCACCTCACAGGGACATCATTGTTTGTGACAGTGCCCTTACATCTGGGAACAGCCTTGCCAAGGGCTTCCCAGATCTGTCTCTTACAAGGCCATATGACAGACATGTGTAAGGCTCCATGCCAGTCATACTTGTTTAAAATCTCCTTGACACAGCCATGGCACTTGTGACTCCCTGTGCTGTTATGACATATGGCCCTTATCCCACAAATATTCTTCTGTATTATGCAAGGGTGTCACTACAGAAGGAGTACTATGTGGGGTCATGGCTAGAGTCTGATCCTGCCTCATCCCCAGATGTACAAGCAGAAAACAGCTGAGTGGATTAATATGTAAGTGGCTTTTAGAGGCAACTGCCCCCTTGTACTGACATTGCTAGCAGAACAGAGGGATTGGTGTTGCTAGATGGCCCCAATCTGTTCAATAACCATCTACATCAGCTTATAACATCGGATAACCTTGGACAAGAGCAGACAAAGGGACCTGCCCATCTTTGACACTTACGCAGGCACCTTATTTTTATGTGTTAGGCAGGTACACATTATTTTTACTCCTTAAGAGCTACAAGACTTAGTCATAGTTGGTAGCTTATCTCATTTCCCTTTCATCAACCAAAAAAAACTAGGCAGACTAACTGTATAACTTCTAACAGAAACTGTACAAGCCACAGTTGGTCTGCTAAACCACACGATACACATAAACAGAAAATAGTGATAAAAGTAGGTGTATAAGGTGGGCCTTTGTTATACACATAATAAACTGCCCTGGCAGAATGGAGTTGCTGGAGGAGATCTTTCACTACCTAACTTCATGTTCCTAATTTTGTACTTTCATTACATTATTATTGTACGTAGCAAAATCTCTAGCCTAACACACATAAAAGTGCCTATAAAGCCCACATGTTTCTGTTGGAACTAAGAGTTGATTATTCATCTAAAAGTCTTCTAAAAACTGCTACTTTTCAGGCCTATAAATTCTGCGTTCTTTTCCCCTATAGCCACACTTAAAAAGAAAATCAATCCATACTACATTGTAAGATTCCTGCTCCAACTCCTTACCCATTGCTATTGTCCCTGTTACCCATATGTCTCCACTTAGCCAGCAGTTAGGTTGCCAAGCTGTACAGAGAGGGAGGATCTTATCTTGGGTCCCACTTATTTTGACTTTAGAAATTAATGCTATCATCAAGGGAAATGTTAGCATATTAAAAGTAAACTTGGTTTTCAGGAAAATCAGTGAGCAGGTAGTTACATCCCTTTAGCCTGGAATCAATTAAGTCCAGGGAATGTGGGAATGACTATTTATTATATCCAGCAAAAGCACATCAGAGCAAGAGCCTTCCCAGGCCTTCCTTGGACTATCTACAGAGGACTTGAGAAGGCCTATGAAATGAAATGTCAGAAAAATACCAAGTGGGTAGATGCACAAGCAAAGGCAGAGGTGTAGATCTACCTTAGCTGTATCAGCTTTGTGAGCTGTTTGGGCTGGGGAAGAGAACTGAAATTTGACTGGAACCTTTCTTCCCTGTAACACATAAAAAGATTATATACCTCCAATATATGGCTCCCATTATTCTCCTAAGGAAATGAAAGACTGTCCAACAGCAGAAAAGCTCAGAAGGTGAGTGAGAATCATAGGATCTCATGCTATAAGTGACCAAGTAGTGAACGCAAGATGAAGAATATTGATGGAGTGACAATGCACAGGGATGATGTCCTGGAAAAGTCCTTTCATCACAAGTTTAGGGATCAGTACTGCAAAGATTTTAAGTACTAATAGCACACAGTGTTACTATCTAAAGTTTTGTCTAGACTTGGAGAACGAGGACAGTTTGTCCTAGATTAGGCAGGTTTCAGGGTGATTAGATAAAGTCCCTCGATTTTTTTTTCCTTGTGATATTAAAGAAATAGGGCTCATTAACATCTCATTAATTCACTAAGCTCCTGTTCAGGTGCAAATGTGAAAACACATGGAAAAGAAGTGTTTGATCCTTAACAACAACAGCAAAATCTGTCATTTTTCCTCAAAAGTATTCACTACCTGTTAAATTGTTAAGACCAAAGACTAGTAAAAGAAGCTCTCTTTATCTTGAGTGCTCAGTGGCAAATGACTTTGTTAACATAGATTTCATTTACATCGTTGGATCTTGAGCCTTTCCAGGTGGTTAAGATAAGCAAGACTCGAACACGTGAAAATGAGAGGGAGGAGGTTTCAGTAACTCGCTCTTCTCTCCAACACCGTGAGGAGTCATACCAATTTTAAGGCAATCAAAGTACTTATGTACGGAGTATCTAGCCAGTCTGGGAGAAACTAACACTTAAAAAGAACTTCTCGGGTAGGTGTTAAGTGCTTCAATCTTCTCAGCAGGAGTTTCTTATGAATGAAAACACCACTTGGAGATGAGTACAGGGAGAAAACAATGCAGCTCCGAGAGGTGTAAACTGCTCCATTCACCCTGGTGGGTCCTCATCCTCCTTGCCTGGGGCCAGCGATTTACAATCTGTGATCCTGTCAGGCCTGTTAGCAACTAGCACAGAGTTCGTTCATGGTCGTTGGCGTCACATACATGTGTCATAGATGTCATTACCATGGTGACAGAGAGAAGGATTCAGGCAATTTTAGTATACCAGAGACCCTAGTCTCTACAGCCTCAGCTCCCAACCCCAGAGAACACCCAAGGGGCAGTGGAAAGGTGTAATACTTTCTTTCCCTCCTCCCCTGCTTCCCCATCTGCCGCTGCCTGAAGAGAGATAAGAGCCATAGAACCCCCTGAGGTCAGACAGGGAGGAGGGAGAGGACTTCGGATGCCCTCAGTGGCAAAGGGATCCCTCAGACCTTTTTTCCAGTAAGAGAAAAGGGATGCAGGAAGTCTGATCCCAGTTTCCTTGGGGAAATATATAGACAGTCCCAAGAGACAGCTGGGAGAGGCAGGGACCTTTATTGACCTTGTTTTCATGAGAGAGGATAGATAAACCCCGCAACTTGTTTCATTCCTAGCATGTATTTGGCCTTGAAGGTATGTCCCAATTTTCCCTTTTCCATGCTGTCCTCTGCTTTGCCTCCTGAATTCCTCTCCCTGCTTAGGAAAATCTGGGACAACTCTACCCAAATATCCTTTCTCTCTCAGCTTCTGTCTGTTGTCTTCTGCTGCCCGTGCCCAGCAAATAGGTCCATATATAATTCCTTTTTAATTTTTCAAATTAGTTTGAGTACTATTTGAGCTGTATGTTTTAACTATGTTTAAACAGTTGGCAAACAGTTTTGATGTTTGCCAAAAACCATAATACTAGCAATGGAGGTGCTGATTTCAACAAGATACTCATGACCTCTCCCCTTCTCATCACATTGACGTGACCCGAGTGGAGTTTCAGTCAGTGGCAACTTCATACCCTGCCATCCTACCTAAGTGTTACAAAAGCAAGAAAGCCACATGTTTTCCCAGCCACTCAACAAATATGTGATACTGGATTCATTGTTTATGTTCTTATTAAGCTACTGTCATTAGGCTATCTTCTTTTAGTAGTAATTCCAGCTGGCAGTTGACTTATCAGCTGGTTCAAGAACATCTTTATGGATGAATGCTCCGGTCAGTGCAAAAAACCCAGATCTGCTCCATGCTGTTGAACAGGACCAGGGAAGGACATGTTCTTCCTTTCTCCTAGAGACAGGAGCTCATAACAAAAAGTCCATAAAGCTTTTCTATAATTTATAACCAAAGATTTGTCTGTCGTGGGATTACCTGTTGACCACCACCAGGCAGTTTCACTGCTAAAGTCATGCGAACAAACATTTTTACTGCTGTGGCTACCTGAAATTACAGAGTGGTTGTAGTGCTGTCAGTGGCTGCCAGCTTGTTTACAAAATTGTTCAGGCCACAGTTAACACCGTCAAGTGATGATATTTAAATGTGCAGTGTTTTAATCTGTTGAATACTTGCAGCTAACTTCATCTCAGGATGTGCCCCTGCTGCTGGCAAAGAGCAAGCACAGAGAAACTGTGTGTTTGGAGAGTCTGAAAGCTCATTTACAGGAATATTATCTCTATATTTTGGGGCTGTTGTGCCATTGAAATAAGCAATAACATTAGTGCCTACTATTAATTCCACAGATTGTGGTGTTCCTAATACTAGTGTTTCCAAATTATATTAATTGCCATTGATTTAAGATCCTAAATTTTTATTAGTGGCTTTATACAGGTTGTTTTCCCCATTTCTATTATAAAACTATTCATTCAAAGCTTGAGGTTTTGTCTTGCTCAATCATATGTGTAACACGCGTTGGCCTGCATTTCTTCCTCTTTTCAAAAGCTACATGCTGCATTTTTAGCTAAAATGGGTTGGAAAAACAGTGTCTTTTGGCCTCTTCTTAATAATGTAACACTTCCTACTGTTGCTGCCTTTACATGCTTAAAGTTATTGCAGAAACCTGGTGAGGAAAGATATTATCTCTTTCTGACTCCCAGTCATAGAAATCTTCTCTGTATTATTAAAAAAAATTATATATTTGGGATATATTCTTCCAGCCCTTTCACCTGCATTTGCAGTAGATCTCTGAATGTCAAGGTCACACATTTATTTTAGACTTTTTTCACTGTTAGCCACATACCCGCAGTGGAATTTGATACTCAGAGCCAGGAAAAATGACCAACGATTGCATGCTATTAAATGTTAAAAAGAAAGAAAGGAAGAAAATAAATCCCTGCTACTGTTCAGTACTTACAGAAATTTCATTTAAAAAATTCAATTAGTTCCCTGCACATGTCACATGGAACACATCAGTTTCAGTGCTTCAAGTACAATTAGGCTGAGAGACCGCAGAGCATTTAGAAAGGAAGCAAGGTCACAGTTCCCGAGTGGCAGGGGCATTGCCACACGCAGCTCTCCTTAGGGAGGTGACTCCCATCTCCCTGCAAGAACTTTGTCTAGACAGTGACACTGCACAAGCACTAAATGAGACTTCAGTAGCTAAGTTTTTGATATGCAAGACAATTAAAAATATATGAATTCCCAGAATCTTAGGTGTGTGAGGGATTATTTTTTTCTCTGAAGAGAAACGTCACAATAAAAAAATAATTAATAATGTATTTTGCTGTTAGTATCTTTATACAGAACTGCTCTTCCTGCTGTTAATTTAGGTTTTTCTCCAAGGCAAGATGCACTTAGAATAATCCATAATTCTGCCCTAGAGCAAACTGAGATTTATACCAGAAACAATAAATAACATTTATAAAGGTAAATTAAATCACATGCCATTCTGCTTGTGTAAAATTCTTTATTTAAAACACACCCTGCTCATTTCAGCAATGAGTATAAGATGTAATTAAGTCCGAACACTTTATTTTTATTTATGTAACAGTAGAATTACTACAGAGAGATGGAAGCAGAATCCAAATTAAACTTTTTAGAAGAAAAAAGGCACTTAAAAACCCCCATTTATTACTTACATTCCCAACATTAAGACTTGACAAACCCAATGCTAGACCACCTTTTATATGTGTAAGGCAAAGGTTTCAGAGGAACACAGATAACCTTTCTAAAACAATGTCTTTTTAATGTGTACATATTAAAAAGGCATGTGCACAATACACATTTCCTCGCCCTTGCATCTTTCATCACTTTGCCCCATAATTTTGTGATGTAAACACCTTTGACCAGCAGTGCCAGCCCAGATAGTCTGACCTTTAGTAAAGCTTGAGCCCAGCTTAATTGCCTTTCATCTTAGCAAGAGATGCTATAGAAAGCTGAACTATAAACCACGAAAGAAACATAGATTTTATTATCAATTGTTCCTTCATAAGGCACATTAAAATGGACTAAAAGAGAGCTTATTTAATTTTTTTATGTGAGTAATATCAGTTCCTCATTTAATTTGCCCTGATGAAGATCATTGTCAAAGTCCTTGGAAGACCAAAATTGTTGTTCTGTGAAACCTACAAGTGACCCAGGAAGGGAAGAGAAAAAATCAAACAGGAGGCAAAGTTCTTCTTTGATTATAAATAGCAACATTATAATTGCATTTATCAGGCAAGAGTAAAGACAATGTTTTTCTTGCTTTGCCACATGTCTGCATTAAGGCAAGAATTTATGGCTTCTATTAGCACGTATTTTGCTGGATGCACATATAAGAATGGCTATCGTAAGAGTAACTGAAAGAAAATAGTTTAAAATAAAAAATCTGAATGCTGTTAAAGGTGATTTGCAAGAGATTGTTAAAAATAAGCTTGTATGCCTCTTATGTACAAAAATGCATGGGAAAATTCTTAAAGGTTTTTGTTCCCATTTTTAACAGGTTCAGAATAAACAAAATAACATAACATAAATCAAAAGAAAGTAATTTAAAAACCAGCATAAAAATACAGTATGATACAGTACATATGCTATATCTACATGTTTTCATCAAAAAAGAAAGTGGAAAATGGTTTAACTCTTTCATTCCACATTTGGTTGTAGACAGACTCCAAGGCAAAGATCATTTCTTCCTTGCAATTCCTGGGTATAAACTTAATTATTGGGTAAAGCTGCCAATTATCACGTACTCACAGGGTTGTGATGACTAACCAATCTACAGTACTTCAACCCTCAAAGTGATTGCCACAGCAAACCACCACATTTCATGCACTAATTTCTTTGACATACCCACTAGGAAAACAAATATTTCTTATTCTTAACGTTTTGATGCTCAGTGGGCAGAGAAAGCATACTGCTTTGAAATGTGTCTCCAAGGTTATATAGACATAACTTTGATTATTTAAGTTAGGAAAAATACGGTAACTTTTCTTTCTCTTTCTCCACAGCATCATCATGGTTTGTTGTGTGATCTTTCCAAACCTGGTGATGCTCAAAGGCTAGACATCTTCCACTATGTTTAACTAAACCACCTTAATCTTTTTTTTTTCCCAAAGAATAATGTTTGATGGAAAACATGGATTATTGTCTTCTATAAGAAGAAACTGAAGTTATGCTGATTCTCAAAGTATCATTATAAATATGTACTTTTAAAAAAATAGCTACTTGGGAGAGTCTCATCAGTCACAGTGCTCATTATGTTCTTTTTGCATCTTCAGGTTTGAGTGAAGCACCATCTAGTGAAGGAGTCTTATGATGCAGAGCACTCCCCTGCTCCTTCCCTGATATTTCTGCATGAAGGGAGTAGACAACTACTCTTCTGTAGTCTGAATAGCTTCCCTGGGTAACTAGGAACTGTGCAGGAACAGAAAGTTGAAATGAAAAATGTAGGAAGTATGCACTCATTGTCATCACCCTTATAGCTCAATTGTCTAGCCAATATTTGTGCCTATAGTACTCAAAGATAAAATTTTCTGCGATTAACATGAAGCTTACCTTTCTTCACAAATGGAAAAGCTCACCTGCTTAACTGTCAGTCAAATGCAGAAACAAAATATTTACCTAGATTTTGAATGTTTTTGCTCCTGCATCCAAAATAACAGATGCAAACTTGTTTGTACTAGAATTTAATACCCAGAGTTAACTAATAATCTTTCAGTAAGACACATAGATGAGAATGTATCAAAATGTATGTGCAAGTGCTACTATATGCAAAACCTTTGTCAACAAAAGAGCTGAAGTTTCAGACCTGATATAGACAGTAGGTAGAGCTGAAAAATTTTCAAAAATACCAAACTAACCTTTGGGCATTAAAGAATTCCAGAATTATGTTACTTTTGCTTCTTATTCCATTTGCATGGGCACCTGTGATTAAAAAAAACAACAACAAAAAAAAAAAAAACAAAAAAAAAAGTTAAAACCTCTAAAAATCTTTATTTTGAGGTATTTAATTTATAATTGCAATAAAAATTCTCCTTATGAGAGGATTTTCATTATCTCTAAAAGCAGAACTTGGCCTATTTGTTGCATTTAGCTTCAGTTCAAGACACTAATGTTCCTTTTTTTTTAGATATTGTCAAGTAACAATGCCCACAACTTAATATTATTGCTTAACTGCCTTTTCATTATATATAGCAACAAAAGATTTAATTGCATCTATTCCTCCAAAATGTGATCAATAGATTTAAATGTAGTCTGTTACTCAGTTCACAAGAGCAACTCTTTTTCCAAATAAAATGATCCAAAAATGGTCACTGATACTTGACATAGAGACTCAATGTAATATAGTAGCAAGATAAAATCAAAGTGACTGTTGCTTCTGGTATATTTGCTTATGTCTACTTGTACTATAGAATTTAATCTCCTCATTATTACCTTTGTGCCTGATTTTCATATTGCCTCTTATCAATATTCTCAGGACACTTGCATGTTGTTCTGCTGAATAGTTAGAGTTTTTCCAGGAACTAGAGAAGAAAACTACTTACTGTTCCCTTTATCCTACAGCTACCCCTACGTACTGGTGCTGAGTATCAATGGACAACAATGTCTAAGGTACTACCACCTGATTTTCTTAGAAATGCCAAGTTCTTGAAAACTCACAACTCTACAGCTACTATTTGGCCTTCCAACCATTTTTGTGAGCATTTTTGTATCTCCAGTGCAACAAAAAATTCAACATTCAAAGCTAGGAACAAGCCATAAATCAGAAGATAGAACATGGTAAATCCACTGGGACCTGAACAGGATCTCTTTTTTTATTTTCTCAGGTGAAAATAGCCTTATTTTGAATGAAGGTAGATAGCCATACTCAGAACCTGAATTGTTTAAGGGATAAGATGAAGATTCTTACAACTGTGTAAAACACAATGTGAACATTTGAGCATTAGGTTAATGAGGAGTTGAATCTCATTATCCATACAGACAGAGACTTCCAGCTCTCCTCCTTCACATACAAACAGGAGGAACATTGTGGTATCCTCTACTTTCATCAGTCAAAACCAGTTCAAATCTATTTCACATCTTCATTAAGGTCAGGGTCACTTCATTCTTCTAAGTCCCGAAGTTTGGGTTTCTACTGATGTGAAAAGTTTGCCCACTTCTGCTGGCTCTGGTTAAATTAATAGGTTAGAAGGAAATAGATAACAAGTGACACTTTTTAATGTCTCTGTGTTTTCACTTGCATGCAATATGACTGCTCAAAGATTAAGTCTGTTGAGTCCTGCCATACGGTGATACTGCTATTTTCACTACCTGGCCCCATTTTCTATTAACTTGTATGTGTTCTTCTTTGGTCCAGGTCTCAGGTTTCTATGAACCACACAACTTCTTGTCCACTTATGTTCATCCATATTGTTTTATCCAATGCAATAGCTTCAACAGATTTACTAAACAGCTTTTGTTAGCAACCTAATTATCACTAGGCCAAAATCCAAGGCCCCAGTCTCACACACATCCTTCTCTTCTGCCACTTCAGCAAATACGAACCACTATCCAAAGGAGCTACTGAACTTTAGGTGTAGAGCTCAAGAATGTTGAGTTTGGAAGATGTTCTTCATTTCTGTCCTTTTAGGATTTCAGCAAGCACAAATCTCTCAGGAGTACAACACTTCGAGCTGGATCCTTGTCTACATTTTTGGGAAAGGATAGGTGCTCTGGACTGTGTTCAGGCAGAGGAGGCAGATAGAGAACATGCAGGTGAGATTTGTCTACCTGAGATTTAAGTTAGCCTTTCACAATGTTCCTCATGACCTTGCTATCCAAATGAGGCTTACTGCCTTAGCATCATTTTTTTGTCATCTGATACTCATACACAGCAGCACTGGGCTCTTGCAGACAGTACTGGGTTTGTATGGCCAGGTTTTCAGAATGGTGGGGCTACAGGGGTGACTCCTTTGAGAAGGTGCTAGAAGCTTCCCCAGATCCAAGTTGGACCTGCCACTGGCCAAGGCCAAGCCAACCAGCAATGGTGATAGCGCAATATGAGGTGCTCAATGACTTTTTGCCTCAGTCTTCACCAGCAAGGGCTTGTGTCACACTGCCCAAGTCCTAGAAATGCAAGGAAGGGTCTGGGAGAACGAAAAACTACCCATGGTAGGAGAAGATCAGGTTCAGGACAACCTAAGGAACCTGAAGGTGCACAAGTCCATGGGACCTGATGGGATGCATCCATGGGTCCTGAGGGAACTGGTAAATGAAGTTGCAAAACCACTATCCATCATATTTGAGAAGTCATGGCAGTCTGGTAAAGTTCCTGTAGATTGGAAAAAAGGGGAACATATCCCCCATTTTTAAA
>NW_010293717.1:0-14686 GCF_000700745.2 Antrostomus carolinensis
ATTCTATGATTCTATGATTCTATGATAAGCAACCTGCATCGTTAGTAATAGGTATATAAATATGGACTTATTTTAATAAGAAGGTAAGCAGAAATATTTTAAGATTATATTACACAAGATGTTCTTCACTAGTTTTTAGTGATAAGGTTTTTAAGTATCTTTTTATAAGTTTTTCCTCTTTTGTGACAGGATTACTTCTGCATATCTATAAGTAAACTACAAAAAGGTTTCTTAAAAAAATGTCAGACAACTCAGTTCTTGAATGTCAAAGAAAGAAACCTAGAGATGAGAAACAGGAATTCAGTGGCAATACAGAAGCATCTTTTATCTATCTGGGAACCTTTTCCTCTTTTTCTTTTTGAATCTTAGATGGCCTCTCCCGGCCTTTACTGACATATGCAGAAGCTGAAATAGGAGAATTGATCACCAGTCCACCAAAGCTATTATCCAGCTGCTGATAATGAAGAACCAGTGTCTTCAGGAAGGTGCAGCTAGCTTATGATAAGGCAATATCGACAAAGGAATCCTCTCCTAATATTAGACAGCAATTGTTTTGGAGCATGAAACAAGATGTTTTACATTATTTATGATTATTCATACTATCATGTAAGTTCTTATAAAAGAAAAGCATGTCAGCAATCTGTTTGAAATACAGTCAGTTCATGTCCTTCTTCAGATCAAATCTTGACCCCACTTAATAGAAGCTCTATGAAACTTAGGTCTTGCCTCATAAAAACTGATGTTTCTGCTGTTACCTTGCTAGCCTTATTGGACAACAGTTAGGACATTGGACAGCAGAGACAGTCTATTGCTCAACTGCATTCTTGCCTGTGTATTTGGAAAAGAAAGAGGATATCGTTGGAGATCTATCCAAGCATCTGTTACCTAACCCATAGGGCCACAGGAAGTCTAACAGACTGCCCTTTCTCAGCTTTGTTATCCAATCTTGTGTGGAAACCTTTGTTTAGCTGTTGCCCTAAATATATCTTTTAAACATTCGACTGAAACTTTATAAGGTATGTGGTACTTATTAAAGACTGGAGACAAAACCTGAATTTTTGTAAGTCTTTCATCTTTTTTCTTTGTACACTGTTAATACTTTCAATCATGGTTAATTAGTGGCAGTTTTTTAAGCTAGCTACTTAAGATGTTAAAATTATTTTATTTTGGGTGACCCATGGAGTGTGATTGTCCACACAGGGAGATTCTTGTCCCCTGTATCACAACAATGGATGATATCTTGGTCTATTGTAGACCTGATGCAATACTTGCAAGATGCAGGAAGCATGATATTGATGTCAGCTGCAAAAGAGCAGTCTGGAAGTACAACTTGATTTGATGACTTCACTCTAGCAGTCTTTAAATTTAATTTCCTCTTTCATCACACCACCATTCAATAATCCTTTTGAACCAAGAACCCCTGACAGTTTAAGCGCCCCATAAAACTTCCTTATCAATATATTCTAGCCTTGCTAAAGCAATCACTATGCCTTCTTGGAGAAAATTAAGATTATTTTTTCTACAAACACTTTTATCCAGATATTGTATACTCCTGTTATAAATATTTCATAACTAAGCAATAAAATCTGATTTTGTGAAGTATGAATTTAAGATTAAGTGCTTATCCCAAGCATAGCATTGATAGATTGTACTACTTTCCTACTTTATTTCTACTAGAAAATGGATTTCTAAACAAGAAAAGTGAAATGCTTTAATGTAAAATTTATTTTTTCCTTAACATTCCAAGTCACATAATACTGTCCAGTGTTATTCTCCAAAGGAATTTTTTTCACTGTTATGAAGTCACCAGTGTTTTCTTCTACAAGGTATAACCTTACTCCAGTTTTTGTGATAATCATACTCTTGCATGCTGGAACGAGTTTCCAACCTCATGCCTCACTGCCTGCCTGAGGTGAACTGTTATCACACACAAAACTGATGTTCCCTCTTGCATGTTTTCCCTGATAATCTTGTAAAAAAAAATTCAACCTGTGCAAATTTTACATGCATCCAATGAAAATATCCCTTTTAGGAGTTCATTTCTGCATCATGTATGTATGGAATTTTGATAGATATTAAAAACAAACAAATAGTCAATTGAATAGCAATATATTTAAATTGCTCTAATACACTGGAAGCAAAATTGTTGCTGTATTATTCAAAATTAGAATTAATTGCTTATGACTTACATAATTTTCTTGTCCTAAGCTCTTGGCACATAGCCAATTACATACATAAATTACTAAACTATGTTTTTAATGAAATAATTCCAGAAACACTGATACTCATCCCTATTAAAAACCCTGGTCAATTAAACTGTTACTATTCTTGACAGTCAACAAGTTCCATATTATAGGACTCTGGACAGAGGGAATGAATACCATAGTTGAGGTCGTCCCAGTGAGATTGCCCCGTAAAAGGAGCTTAGAAAACTTACCACTCTGCGTAGTTGTGCTCCTTTGTTCCTGCAGGGACAGTACTGATTAAAGTGTTAATCTTTCAAGAAATAAGTCAGCTGCTGGATTCGTAAGGTCTAAGGCATGGATGGTCACACAGATTAAATGTTTAAACTCAGCCCAGGAGAAAATGAAGGCAAGTGTGCATCAAAACCATCCTGTATCACACTAAATACTTCAGAATGTTATTCTGAGGTTTCCCCAAAATGGTAGCAATCTTGCAGATTACTGCAAGGGAACTACAGGTTCCCCATGTAATAAATTAACCTGAGACTTATGTTATTTATTTACCAGCATGTTATTATGATATTATATTTTTATCTTCTAATATGTATTACATGTTATAAATATTATTCTAAATAATTGTAATTATTATTGTGTTCTTTAATCTTGTTCGGATCTAGGGTATTTATATATTTTTTTCAGCCTTCTAAAAGAAAAACATTGATTCTAAGCTTGTTAGCTAGGTCTCCTTGAGAAACGGAGAGAAACTTGCATTTATAAAGAATTCACCTATCTTACAGCTCTCTCCCAGGTACCTTTAGAAGGCAACTCATTCAGTCTTATTTACCTCCAGTGACAGCAGGGTCAGTGCAAACAACCACCTTAGCCTAGAAACCTAGCTTTTAGATGGGTTATATGTGATGAATCCTTTCCCAAACTGAAATGCAGATTTTTCTTCTTTTTCAAAGAAATACCACAAATTATCATCAGTGTATCAAAAGAATACAGAAGAGTTGCATTTTCAACAGAGAAAAGGCAGAAAAGACTATGCCAGAAACAATAAATTAATTTGCAGATGTGTGTTGTTATTAACACTTGTGTCTACAGACCCACATCAACTGCAGGGAGCAATCCTGAACCTATATGAAAGCATAATAGTGTTGTAGAGTTTAGATGCTTGTCTTTTAAGTAGATATACTTAGGATCAGATGAATGGTTTCTTAACTGAGAAGGGTTTCTTAACCACTAGAGGGCTCAAAATTGCTGTGTGATTTTAGGTATGAATACATGCATAAACATATGTATACATATATACATACACACTCAATGTGTGACATGTCCATCATTCACATATATGTTTTTTATTTGTGTCTACACAGGTATAAACACACATATATGCACATACATATACATACTTGTATTTTAATACATGATCTACTTTTATTTTAAAGGTTTTGAACATTTAAATGCAATTCTAGTCTTAAGATTTTTAATATAACTTTGCAATTCACCATATAAAAGTGAAATATTTCTTTAATTTCATAAAATAATTACAGTTTTTAACTTTGGTCTCAGATGGCTGGATTTACACAGAATGTTAATCAAATTCAATAGTGAAAACAATCAAAATAAAATACAGTGCAAACTTCTATGACCAATGCTTGCTGTCATCACATGTTTTATTAAGATATCTAGATGACACTGAATAACATGGGCATAGTTCATTTTTTCATAAATGACTTTCCACAGAATGTAATGCAGTGTTGCAGAATCTATCACACCAAGCATTTTTGTTTGATTATATGACATATTCTCCTGGGAAATCTTAGAGGTTCTAAATAAATAAAATGACTCTGGAAAGCTAACTGTTTTCTTTCACTAATGTGACAATTGTAATGAAGAGAGAAATGGCTTTCAACCATTTTTAGGTAATGCACAATCTTTGGAGATAGTGCAACCCAGTTCCTCCCTAGTATGACAATGCAATAATGAATAATTTATCCATGCAGTCCAAAAGATAATTAATATAATATTTTCAGTCAGACTTGACAGATACAAATTTTGGAGGTATCAATATTTTCTAAATGTTAGCGAAGTTATATTCATCTACATAGAAGAAATCTGCTCAAGAAACCAATATTTCAAGAACAATGAAGCTTCAGGTTATCAAGATTAAGAATAATGTATGTGGCTGTAGAAATAGGAACAGACACCAAAATGTTTTGCAGGTATTTATTGCTGTACATAATACTCAGTTTTGAATAGAGTTTCTTCAGAATTTTTTCATCTATAGAAAATTATGGAAAAGCACAAGAAAACAGAACATATTCTTTTTGCAGCACTTCAGTGTTTTGATTGTTTGCAGAAAATTGTGTTGAATGTGATCATGTATATGAATAAAGACTACGCAAGTGAATGAGCATTTCCATAACTGAACCAAATCTTTCAGACTTTGATACACTATAGTATCTTTGAATTTGGCTGGACTACATGTGATTACTGTCCACTTTATCACTAGTACAGTTAGATACTAGCAATTGAATAAAGCTTTAACATATTAATTTTCTAGCATCATTATCTTATGTGTGTTTTCTTAAGTTGTTAAAAGTCATACCAGATATTTCACCTTCATAAACTTGTAAATCCTTCAAAAAGCACAATGCAATAATGGCAGGGCAGGGGCAGTTCAGACTAAATAGTATGGAAATACAATTCTATTGCCATGTACACTTAGCTAAACTATAAAAGTACAGCTTATTATAGTCTCATTTTTGTTAACACATTTACTTTAAAATCATAAACACACGCAACTAAGTCAAAATATTTTTGATTTAAGAATTTTAACTCTTGCATGTTTTGCTTTAAAAATTTAGCTTTACTGATTGTGCGTGATGTTAGATTAGAACTATAATGTTCTAATTAAAAAAATATAATCTTTTGTGTTCTTTTTCTTATGTGTAATGCCTTCTCAATTTACCAGTCTGTTACCTGAACTTGGAAAACAACCTGGCACATTAGATGACAAATATTAAAAGTGGTTTCATTACTGATAGACAGAACTGGCTGGCATATTTATCACATAATTTTTGGTTCCAAGAATAAACCATCCTGAAATCAATAAAGTAGACTGGAATGTATTTAAACTACTTTTACTAGACTAAAATTGTAAGTTTTATAAATTTGAACCACATTTCCAGAACTGGAATATCCATTTCCTTAATCAGAGCCTACTGAAGTCAATGAAATTGTGCCAGGACAAGGTTCTATCTCACACCACTGTACAAATTATCTCTAGTGATTTCACATTTATATTATTATCCTCAATATAAGAAGAACATCAGACCATTAGGCAGTGTGCAAAGGAGGGCGACCAAGATGGTGAAATGTCTTGAGGGCAAGACTTACAAAGAGTGGCTGAGGTCACTCGGTTTGTTCAGCTTAGAGAAGAAAAGGCTGAGGGGTGACCCCATCGCAGTCTACAACTTCCTCAAGAGGAAAAGTGGAGGGAGAGGTGCTGATCTCCTCTCTCTGGTGACTTACAATAGCACATGAGAAAATGGAATGAAGCTGTGTGAGGGGAAGCTCAGGTTGGATGTTAGGAAAAGGTTCTTCACTGAGAGGGTGGTCAGTCACTGGAACAGGGTCCCCAGGGAAGTGGTCATGGCACCAAGCCTGACAGACTTCAAAGAGTGTCTGGATAACACTCTTAGTCATATGGTTCAGTTTTAGGTAGTCCTCTGAGGAGCAGGGAGTTGGGCTCAGTGATCCTTATGGGTCCCTTCCAACTCAAGATATATTATGATTCGATTTCTATAACTCTCCCATAAGACTTTGTCACTCTTTAAAGAAATAAGACTTAACGGACCATATTAGCTACACCTGCAATTTTCTTGGTAGTTGATACATCATCACTATCCTTACATCTCAGCATCCTTTGTAGAGGAAAAGCCAATCTGAGTTGATGTTTTTATATTTACTAATACCAATCATAATATGAAAACAGAGGTGATTTTCACAAAGATCCTACATGCCAGGAGATTTGTACTGGGTACAATGAACTGCAAATCTGAAATTTCTTATAAGAGTGAGGATCAGAACTCTCAACTAAATAGGTGATTTTTTTACCACCTTCAAATGAAGTAAGGAAAAAAAAAAATATCACCAGTGTTTTACACTACTTTTTACAGTAGTTATGCTAATTCAATGTATTTTACAATTAACTCTTGCAAATTTTAAGATCCAGGGATTACAGTTTGTAACTGTAATTACAGTAATTAGTAATAAAACTAACTACAAACAACATTTTGTTTGTAATTAGTTTTATCTATAGGCCTATACCAGTGTATAGAGAAATCTCTAGAAATAGATTTTAGTCATACACATTTCAATGCATAGAACAGAAAGAATGAAGTAATATTACACTGCCTTGATGACAAGTTTCAAAGCCCGAGTATTATTGTTCTTTCAATACATATGTATATGTCAAGGATTTTCTCTTCGTTTCTATGGCTATTGAATTTCAACAGAATTGAATATGTCTCATTATTTGGAGAAAATAAATGCTGTCCAAGTCATTAAATCTAGATGAGGTGAGTACATTCTAATTCTTTTTTGTATCCAGGAAGCATTTTCTCTATCAAGCTTTGTGTATTTTATCAGCTAAAATAGTCAGTCTCCATATGCTCTCCCTTTCACTAGTGGAGAAAGTTCTCCCTGTTGTTCCCTTTGCTTACGTAGAGCTTCTGAATGTGGTTTATTTCAGATATCATTTAATATAAACAAAGATGGAAAAGGCAAAGATGGAAGAGATGGAAATTTAGCTTCAGTACATGATTTTTAACCTGTTTGCAACAATGAGCTTTCAGGTGGGATAGGATATGATAGTTTTAGTGAACTTTTTCTTAATTGGACAGTATTTGCTTTTTGATCTCTACATAATAGCTACATAATCACATAACCACTCACAAGTGAATGGCAGTCATATAATATTTCTATCCGTCACATCAGTCTTCTAACACATGAAATTTTCTTCTATTTTCTATATTATAAGTGTATTACAAATATGAAAGTTGCCAAGACTTTCTATTATAAACATGTCCTTTTTTAGCCTGTTGGCTGTTGTTGCTTTATTCCTTTCTTCATCCATTAATATGTTCCATAATATCACTGCCATGACACTCTATTGAGTAAAGAAATGCCAGTTATTTACCAAACTTAACTGGCTAAACTGTCAAATATAAGCTATCAGACTGAACATAGCTTTTTATAAACTTTATTTAAAAAATAAATAAATAAATATGGAGTTTAAGGGATTAAAACCCTTTGTTATAAACACATACAAAGATTAGAGTTCATTTCCATTTTAAATACTTACTAACAGGCATACCAAGTGGGGTAAACATGTAGGACAAGATCCCAGGGCTCGGGATTACAGGGATCTAACAGCAGTCAATCCAAAGCAATGACAGCATGCAACAGAGGCAGGAGGTCCGCTTATAAATACCTTTGTTGTGAGCCATGATGAATCTGTAAGCATTGTTACTAATATGCACAATGATCCTGTTTATGGTTATTTTTGTGATTTGTACTTTTTTATGGGCATTCATCTCACTTGCAATGACTCAGTTCTGCAGTAGTTTTATTTTTACTGTTTCAACATATAAATTTGTCTGTTCTAGAGCAAACAGCTTAAACCTCTAAGTGAAAATAAGAACAACAAGAATACAAATATTTAGAAGTTTTGAAACAGGAGTCTTCCTACTTGACTAAAATGTTACAAACAAAATACTCCATAAAAAATTTACAGGAAACATAATAAGGCTTTTTATATATATAATGTGTAACTTTATATAATATCGTCTTTGTATCTGTTTATTATCAACATAAACAATGGCTATGTAAAGATTTTCACCTTCGCTTGTGATTTTTAACCATTGGAAAATAAGTCTTTAGTTTTCACTTTTGTAACTGCCAATTTCTAAATTATATACTAGTTGTTATTTTGTTTATATATAATTTATTAGAAACAATACATTATATATTTCTAAATACTCTTTGTATACATATCCCTATAACATATCCCTAAATAATTCTATGCAAAATTCATTCAAATTGTCCATCACTAGAATATGAAACTAATCTCTCTTACTGCATGATCGCTTTGCAGTTTATGTTAATATCTTTTATATAGTTTCCTTCCTCTCTCTACTATCATTTCCCTTAAGTATTTTGTAATGAATGACTTAATCCCCCTTGCAGCCAATAGAACTGTATTCATCCAGTAGGTCCATGGGCTTCTATATTCTACCTAAAGGGTTAAAAAAAAAAAAAAAAAGTTTCTAAACATAATAAATGTATGTGAAACATGTAAAGCAATTCATAAATTCTCTGAAAAAAATGTTTAAAAGTCCATACATTCAGAAAGGTAATCAGGGCTGCAGTAGGAAGATTCCCATTGACGTACTGTGGGCTTGGGTGAGATGTGGTGGCCTAAATATGCAGTACTGAAGAAATAAGGCTCTCTCCCATTGAACTGAAAACAAATGAAGCATTAATTCAGCAAGGTAGATAAATATATGCTTTATTTTGAGCATATGAGATGTTCCATTCACTTTGGTTGAATTTAAAGTAATGCATCCACTTATAAATATACATGGCAACTTCATGATATAATTCTTAGTGAAATGTAAGTAAAAATCAGTTATAACTTGCACCTAGCATTAAAATAAGAAAATTATTCTATATCTCATAAGTGATTAAAGTAAAAATGGTCTCATAGTTTGGTACCTTTTAATGTTTCCAGTGCTGCTTTCACTGAAACAAAATTACAAGATGAATAAACCCCAAAAGTAATTAATAATCTGCCACCACTTCCTTCTGGCTCAAAATGGTAACTAAATAATTTACATAGACTTGCACTACTGATGAGCTGTCTGTTTTAACCTCACTGCACTAAGGAATACCCTTTGTCTCAAATAGGCAGCATTATGTCTAATCCCCATGCTTTTTCTGGGGCCAGATAGCCTTTGTGTGCAGCTGAAACACAGATGAATGTTTTCATGGCAAACTCTGAGGATACGTGCCAAATCATTCTGGCCAATTTATCCTGACATTAAGTTTTATATGTTCACCCTCCCCCACAGGAGACTTTACAATTCAGGGGTATTTTGTAGTAATCGATTTCAAGCAGGTAGAAATATAAAGCACTGCAATGATTTTTTTTTTTTTTTTTTTTTTTGTGTGTGTGTGTGAAATAAAATACTTTTTTCGGGAACAAACTCTAAGGCATTTGTTAAACTTTAGGGGAGAATCAGGTGAAGTTCCCAGTGTAACTTTGTATTCTTACATGTAATAACTATTGCTTAAAAATCAAGCTGTGCTGAAAATTAATTTGTAATCTAATGGCATATGCATTTTTATATGGTAAATCTTTAAAAAGTATTTTTAAAGATCTCCAGATCTCTACTAGGAACTATTATAACTGCAATAATATTAGAGATACAATTTTTATTACCTTTCTGTTGGCAAAAAATCTACCATTATAATAGTATTATACTTGTAAAAATTAACTTTTGCTGGAATAGCTTATTATTTGGAAAACTGATTACAAATTATACTGGAAAAAAAGTGGCATTTGTTGGTTAACAGTAGGAGAGTTTACTACTATAATTTTACCAGGATATATTTGTCTTTCATGATCTCAGGTAGTATACATTTTGTTAGTGAGCAAAAGAAGAGAGCGACTCAAATTTTGCTACGTAATTTAATATAAATCATGGTTAGCACAGAAAAATCAGTACCTTTGTTTTCATTGTCTCATTCTTGTTTTTCTTTTGTTCCTGTGCAACATGTTTTACTTGCCCTCTTTCCATTCCTTTTCCAGCAGGATTTCTGATCTTCACTAAAATGACTCTCATTTGTCAGCTGAACTATAGCAAACTTCCAGGCTTCAAAAACCTTCAATAAGGTCCTATATGGTAAGGCTACATGTAAAAGCACAACCTGCTTTTACTAGTTTTTAATTTATGAGAACAACCAAGACTGTATTAGACTCTTTGAGAGTATGACTGAGCTCTAGCAGAGATGTCCTTATGACCACTTAGGGGGTGCTGCATTGTTCCAGGTCTTCTGGTTCACAGAAAGGGGACCAGACTTGACAACAGAATCAAATAAACTAATTTTGCTGTTAATATCTCTTTTTTCATATTTCATTTACCCTGAAGTGCCAAAAATTCAAACAAGTAAGACAGTTGGTGGCGGGTGGGTAAAAAGAGACATAAAATAGTGACACCACTCGAGCAGTTATAATACCAGAGACTGGAAGCAGGTACGATGATGCCTCGAAAAATACCCTGTTCACCATACTGTTAGAGGAATATATCTTGAAACATCTGGAGTGATAGCAGGCTGAATTCAGTTTGTAGAAGAGATGCTTCACTGATGTTCTTCTGTAAGACAGTGCCAAGAGGTACACAATCATGAATACCATAAAGGGACATAAGCTACACAAGGTGATCCTGCTATTTCTCACATACTGTGTTACATCACTGTTTCATTACAGTGGAACTACTCCTAGTTTGAACCATCTTTAATACCTGAATTATCTATTTTCCTATTTAAAAAAACCTCCAAAACCACAAAAAATAAACCTGCAGAAAACCCCCAGAAAATACTATTATTACTGGAAGGCAGTTGAACTCAAGTCTTCAATTTCTTTCATTCTGAGAAATAAGTGGTCTTTAAATTACTGTACAGAAAAATCACTGTAGAGATGCCTTTTTGGGGTATGTGTCTAGCCACTGGAGTTTCATGGATCATGTCCTGATCCATACAGTCAATTCCTTGAGAGGCATGAAAAATGGTCTTGTACTGAGGCTACCTTGTTTTTTACACTGAGATCTGGAAAAGTCCTCAGGTAACCCCAAGATATAAAGAATACAAGAGCAGCTCATAATTCCGATCTATAGATTTGGGAATGAAGAACTGGGGACAACTCAGTTCTGTATTTCTGAAGAAAAGTCCAAAAAAGCCTTTGCAAATTTTGATTAATATTGTAGGAATAGGAAGAGGCAGGTGATCCCTCTGCTGAAAGAGCAGAAATGGACATTGATTTCCTACTCACACTCTCTCCTTCTACCACTAGAAAGGGAGTTTTGGCCAATATATTCACATTATGGCAAATGGCACAGCAAAATTATTACCAATTTTAAGTTACTGTCCTCAGTTTACTGGAAAAAGAAAGCTACTACAAGGTAATGGTCTACAATATGAAAGGGTTTAGTAGTTGTCTGTGCTCTTTTCTGTGGAGTGCCACTATAAACACTTGGCTTTTACTTTGGCGATGCCTATAACATAAGTGCAGATAATAAAAGAAACATAAATATGGGAAAATAGATAAGCAGGTCACTTTCTGTCTAATATATATTAAGCTCGTTTTTTCCAAACTCTGGGTTTTATTTTCCTAAGATTAATATTGCTGGAATCTTGGAGACGTTCCACTGAAATTTAATTTTTTTTTACTGGTAAACAACTGCTGCAGTATTTAAACAAGCAACAATTGTATAATTTAATCAATGATAATAATAGTTTAACTGCTAGATTGTTGGAGGAAAAAAGTTTCACAACAGAAGTTAAAGACTTGAAAGAGACTTCTGAGTTCATCAGTAACTGTAATTTTAGTGGAGCCAAAGTTTACTAGGGATCACAGCAATTGTTCAGTAATGAAAAACTGCCAATAGTAGCTGCATTACTTTGGACAAAGACCATATCTGTTTTCTTTTACCTAGCGAGGATGTTTAAGAGGTATCGTTTTTCATCTTATGATTATTGGGCTCTGTCATATTTCCCATAAGGGGAAAAACAAACTGTTCATTCTGTTAGCCAGAAGAGAAATATCTGTCACCCCTGCAGAAAACAGGAGGTTGAGTCTTGTTCCATGAAGTGGACTTTATCAGATTAGGTGATGTTTACTAAAACTTTACCTCAGTTATTCTGCAGATTTCTTTTTGTTACAATATATGCTTAATTGATTTGGTTTATATCTCTCCCTAATCCCTTTCATTTGGAAGCACAGCTCTCATGTCTGTGGGAGAGATTAGTTTGAACACTACCATCCACACCTCCACCAGCCAAGAGCATTTTTAGAAATAAGGCTGGCAAATTGAATGTGTATTCCACACTATCACCGAACTAATTCTTACTGAAGTTATAGAATGCATTAGCTGGTAGGACGTGACCAAAAGGAACAGAAAAGGAATCAAGATCCTACAACAGCTTGAATAATCTGTGGTTAGATAAGCCAGTCTAGAGGTGGCTGAAATAGAAAAGCTGAACAACAAGTTACAGATTTGGAAAACCAGGAAAACTTTGCTGATACAGCCTGTTTTCATTTTTCCATTGGTCCTTTTTCCATGGAAATCATGACGGACTGGGAGCAAAGCTGCACTACAGGCCACCACAAGTAGTTTCACTTGTGCTTCAGACCATGAACAATGCAGGAGGCTGATATACCGCAGGGCAGTGTCCTGCTTGCATTTTGCTAAAAGCTATTTTATTGTCCCCCACCCACGACAAAAACACAGCTTGCTTTAAACGCCCTGTGACCTCTACCACTAGAGGGCTGCACTTTATGCGACATGCCCCCCTAGACCTCAATTATCACCGCTCCAGTGAAATCAGGAGAAATGAGCATATTCTGAAACATCTCTGTAATAATTAATACTTTTATTAATGTTAAATCAATATTTGTTAAAATGTTTATTATATCCAGCTATTTGCTTAGTTAAGTAGAACTGCTCTAAGAAACCAGCTAAAAGGCTAGTTACACAGCTTTAGCTAAAATCTTTAAAGACGAACCTGTGTATTAAACTATAAAAAAACTACTTATAGGTA
Organism: Antrostomus carolinensis; assembly: GCF_000700745.2. Classification (NCBI taxonomy): domain Eukaryota; kingdom Metazoa; phylum Chordata; class Aves; order Caprimulgiformes; family Caprimulgidae; genus Antrostomus; species Antrostomus carolinensis. The sequence goes on from NW_010293717.1 coordinate 13,071, forward strand.
CCAGAGGAGTTGAAAAAGCTTGTCTTAGTGGGACTGGGAGATAAGATATCGGGAAATTATTAAACAAAAGGCATTCTGTAGAGACAAGGGGAGGCACTTGTGAAACAGCTGTTAGTAAAGAAACAGACTAATGCAGGACAGACATCTGCTGAGTCTGAGGAAATTAGGTTTCAGGATTACCACTTTTTCTTCTAAGCTTATGGAAGACAGACAGACAAACAACATACACTCCACTTACCATGTTAAAACCCTTTTTTATTCTACAGACTAAAATTCCTGTTGTTAGGATGAAACAATACTTTTGTTTAAAGAATGAAAACAAGTAAATGTTTTGTAAGCTAGCTAATTGAAGCTCCCAAAGGGAAGACTTGCAGGTGCTGAATCCAATCAGATCTGCCACATAATTAAAATTGGTGCAGGGGGCTCAGTAAAACAGATGTGGTCTTAAAACAAGAGAATTGTTTGATTCAATGTTACTACAGATGAATGGGACAAATTCAGTGAGATAAAGGGAGCACTGTTATAATTTATCCAGTTCCACTGTGGAAACTGACTCAAGATGTCTCCCTTCGAACATTGTGGGTTTTTAAATTTTTGTCTTCAAAATTTTCTAGAAGTCATTTGCTTAGTTTATAAATAAAAAGAGGCCTCTAAGGACTGATGACCCTACGAACTGGACCTGAGATTTTCAAGTCATGCCGTGCTTTTTCTGGCTCAAATAATAATTAAAATTCTTCAACTGGAACTTAGTAAAGAAAATGGAAGAGCTACAACCAGCCTCCAGCTTGCTGTACCATAATTGTGTCAGCAACTGCCAAGGTAACAGAAGCCTAAAATTTTATTTCAGTCAGTAAACTAAGCAATTATGAGTCAGAGTATCTTAGATACAAAGGGTATATGATGAGTAAGAAAGTTCCATTTTTATACAATCATTTTTCTGACCATATATGCTATCAAATTGTTACTGAATCTGCCGCATCTATTTCATCTCCCTGTGAGGAGGGTAAGTATCGCATTCCTGGGACACAATTCCTAAAGAAGTCATTGAAAGTTTCCTATGTACAGTGTTGGATCGAGTTCTTACTTTGTGAATGCTTTCGGGCAGGAGCCCATTTAGATGTTAAAGTGTCCACATTTTAATATCCTACAATGCAATATGTATCTGGCTTATAATGTGTAAATAGAGGTGATGTGCTGTATTATATATTATACATGAAATCTGCATTTTAAGTATTAAAAATTGTTTGGGGCAATATTAATAGTAAGTGATTACTAAGACTACGGCCGAGTCTCCCAGGGAGCTTAGAATGGAAATTGGATTTCATCCACAAACAGCCCGGTTTTAAGCTTGCATAGTAAGAGGCATCAAGTCAGCAGCCATTCTGCACACACGCATATCGATACGAATTTAGCACAGAGCATAGTCTAATGCAATAAACACACGTTTCTAAATTCTGTACAGAATTGATGCTCTAGGACTGACTGCTACCGTTACAGTTCTATCGGCTTGAGAAATGTTTTCAAAGGCAACGAGACAATTAAATAGCAAAGAGTCGAGTAAAAATGCTTTTCTCGTACGCAGGCAATCTCCCCGATCCCTCCCACTCACGCCCCCC
>NW_010293718.1:0-15295 GCF_000700745.2 Antrostomus carolinensis
TGATTTCTTAATAGCCTGAGATTTTCTCAAGTCTATAAGCTGGAAAAAAACCCCTAGCCTCTGTAATTAGAATTAGTATTGTTAAAAAAAAAACCCAAAAAACCAAACCCAAAAAACCCAAACCAACAACCCAAGCAACAAAACCAAACCAAAACCACAAACACTACACGCATCAGGTAAAACAGATCAAGCTGTGTCGTGCCAAAACGTGCATGTAAGAAAACATCCCCTACCTCCAGTCTGTGGGTTGACTGGCCTTAAACCTGGGCTTGGCATGACAGCTCCCCTGACAGGATTCTGAACTGGTGGTGCAGGAAGAGTGGTATAGACCACCTGATGGTTAGTAGGGGTTCTTGGTATAGGAAGTTTTGCAGCAGTTTGAGACACTGGCCGATGAGTTACATTCACTGTTGTCGGAGCTGGAAAAAGACAGAGAGACCACAACCTAGAATGGAACTCCACGACATGAAGCTGATATGCCTGTTCCAGAAAACACACCTCCTTCGGAAAACTGACTCATCTGAGCCACGCGAAATAACAACTGTCTCTGTGAAATTCTATCTGCTTTTGATAATGCAAGAAAAGAGAAAACAGCCCAAACAAACAGTAATTTTCACCTGAAATAATAATGCTAATATTAACAAATTCCAAACAGAAAAGATAGATACCCTCCCCCCTCCCCAAAAAAAAGGAAAGAAAAAGGTCGTGAACGCACAGCTGTTGAAAGTATAGAACCCACCACCAAAGAGTCGGTAGAACAAATCAGTCATAAGACAATTCCAACGCCAACTAATCTTCAACAATCATCCACAGAAGAGAGTAAAATAAAGAAAAAAAAGAGGATCTATGTTTCTTTACATTGGAAAGAAAAGGAAAAAAAAAGATACTGCAAACAAACATTTAACTAGGGATGAAACTTCGATGTCAGCCTTGTCATTCACTCTGGCAAAAGGATTAACTGGCAAGTGCAGGTAGAGCCAGAAGCGATGTTGCTAACGCTTTTTTTCCTCCATTACTTAAATAATGCAACTGCTAAGGTTTCTTCTCCTTCACTTTTACAAATAACAGTGTATTGAATAATTTCCATGATCATCCTTTGCAGGATTTCTTGCTCACCATGGAATTAATTTGATCCTGAATTCTGTCCAAACCAACTGGACTATCTCTCCTTTTCACTTCATCAATTTTTAAAAAAAGTTATGGGAAACTGACTAGCGTGGAAGACTAAAAAGTGACTCAAGCACTCTGAGTATTCACTTGAAGAGACCAGCACAACATAGAACATACAAGAGTCTGAAAGAAAAAAAAGGCAGTCTCTGCATTCACATAATGACGTAAAATGAAGTTACCTGTAGGTAATACATGTATGGTGGTCTGGGAAGGTCCACTTGTTGGCACGCCTGTCTGCTGCACAGGGTTAGGCTGCAAAGGCTGCAAGGGTCGAGCCACAGGCTGGGTGGATATGCTCACCCCCGTAACAGGTGTCTGGTTCTGCTTCTTGCCATCTGCTTTAAAACAAAATAAAGTTATAGACAATAGCAAACAGAAATTAGAACATCATAGAGTTTTAAAATCTTTTTTTCCCCTCCTGTCATTCACACATTAGCAAATAATATTTCCTAGCAAGACACTTCTTTGATCTTTTCATTCTGCAAACAAAACTGCAGAAAATTCATTTAATTCCACTCACTTTCATCACCTCAATGTCCCTCTCCCAGCCCCACTCCATCATGTTTCATTCTATCATCATGAAGTCTGCATATTTCAGCATAATTTGGAAACCTGAATTTAATGGAACACTATGACAATCTTTAAAAGTTTCTATTAAAAAAATAATAGCCTAAAACTTTAAAAGGCCTAAACAGTGTTGTACTCAAATTGTTTCCAAAAAGTGGTGAGTTCCCTAAATAAATCTTGTCTACCTTTGATGCTTACATCTTTTGTTATTTGCTGACTCTTTCCTCTGTTCTATCTGTTAGTCAGCCCTGCTTGCTGCTGTTTTAAATTTTCATGCTACTTTCTTAAAAAAGGGGAATCGCTTTATTATTTATAGAAAACTTTAAAAAGATAATTAGTTGTTTTCTCACATTGACACTCTCCTCAGCATGACTTACAAACTTGTGGGAAGTGATAATAGTGTCTGTATCTGTAGTTTTCTACAGCATTTTTTCTCCTTTAGTTTATTTGTGACAACATAAAATATTAATTTGAGTGCAAGTCTGTATGTAATCAACCTTGTGCACAAGTTGAATAAAGAAGAATTGAGAACCTTTTGCCTGGATATTTCAGCTAGATTAAAGTAGTAGTGGGCAGAGAAGGCACCATCAAAAACTAAAAAACACAAAATATAAGAGTAGGTTTTAAGGGCACTCATTCAGAAAAGATTTGTGCTAATAAAATTGTACATGCAGTAGCCACTAATTTACTAAAAGAGTGCACAATATAAAAATAAAAAATACGTTAATACATATTTTATTCTTGAGAAAACATATCAACAATATATTGAAGAACACATTTAGGAACTATCAATTAAGTACACTAACTAGATTTCAAACCATTAAGAACAGGGTTAGCAGCAGTGTAGCTCAAAATGTTGGGTTTTTTAGCAGTTGGGAGACTATTTTGATGGTCTCACTGAGCTGTCTTTAAAACCACCTACTAATAGCTGAAGTAGCTGTACTCTTCACAAACTGCTACATGATAAATTAAATACAATTAAAGACCTCAACAGTAAAATACAAGATAAGTTGCAGACCATATGCTTCCTGTAGACTGAACAGCTGAACTACTTCACTGAAGCCATTTGATGAAAGTATAATTTTCCTGTCTTTCTTTTTTCAAAGTCTATAAAAGGAACAGGAGAGGGATGCTCATTTTGAAAACCAAAGGTGAGACATTTCCTGCTCTTTCATCAACTAACAAGTCTTGTGATTAGTTCAAGCTTCTTTTATTTTCAATGGCTATGAGAGATTTCCCAGTGTTCAACAAATTATTTGACTCTGAAGAGATTCCTACAGAGATGCATACATCTGTTTAGTTTGAATATTTACAGACTGATGCACATCTTAACTGCTACTGGATAATTTAAGCTATGTGAGTACATTCTTAGACACGACCTTGAGAAGATGTGCTCATGAGCCAACTAGTAAAAACCCAGACACACTACTGCTGCTATAAAAATGTAGTTCAAGTAAAAATGACAGACTGGACAAATGTGAGGGCTTTTTTGGATTTGCTTTTGTTTTTAATCTCACACAGAAGCAAGTTCATCTGTCCCTGACAAGTCAAGAGCTGGGTGGATATTCCAGTTGCTGGAAACTAGGTCAGGATTGCACCAGCTACAGGAAATGATGACAGATAACCAACTAGACTTCACTGAATAAATGGAAACAAATAGCAAAGGTTAATTTAGCTATGTAAATAAAAAATGGGCAAGGAAAACAGGAAGACCAGGTACATACTAAGGACAGGACTAAGGTTTAAAGTACAGGATCAGTTCCAATGCTAAATGAAAACAGCATCATATTCACTAAAAATGTGGAACTGGAGGAGACAGGACAATCTGATTTATGGAAATGAGCACAAAATAGAAATCATCACTACTGGAGGTGTAAGCAAAACTCCAAATCTAATACATGAAATTGAAAAGAAGAGGAGCTAATTTCCATGCCAGAAAATGGGCCTACAACACTGCAGTTATATAGCAGGAAGGAGTTTTAATCAGCATACTAATTCAGAAGTGGTATAATGGGATTACAGAACAGCAAACATACTATTCACATGCTCAAGAATAAGACAAACAATTACCCAGAAAACTACAGATTTGTTAATCAGATAAAACAGCTTATAAAATAAAAAAAAAATGATACTGTATGTGGTAATTCTTCCTACAAAAAGATAAATGCAAAAAAAAGTGGAACATGGCTGTTTTTGAGATTATACTTGTGCATCTTTCTTACATTACAAATCCACTTTAGACTAGGTATAGGTATCAGCTAAATTTATTAGCTCTTTTAGTATTTTTATGAAGTCATTTGATACAGTGTACTACACAAATATTTAATAAAAAGGATAGCAAGGGGACTGTACAAGTATTGCAAGATACTTGCACACAGAAAAGTATCTAGATTACTCTGACAAAAGGATGACGAGAATTGTTCTGAACAGGAATTAACAACACTGTCTCAAATGTTACGCAACATTTTCATTAATAATTTTTGCACACATCAGAAGGTGTGCACTAAATTTAGTTGCCAGTGTACCAAACTGGAAGATGCCACCGGTATGGAGGTGGACAAAAATACCACACAAGAACAAAGCTGAGACTTGAGAGTTAGAACAAAAAGATGATGATAGTAGAGAGTACAACAGCAGCCATTTAGTAATTCTAAGAACTCCTACTATTAATGTGGGAAAACATATACAGAGCAGTGAAGATGATCACCTTGCATATGTTGTTACTTATGGAATGTCTGTCCATTGCTTGTCTGATAAAGTAAAGAAGAGAGGAAATGCAAATCTAGGCTGTATCAGATAAATGTTTCCACAGTGTGATGGTAAAACTTTTTTTTTTCCTTGTACATGAAGTACTATTTGAGTGCAAACTGCTGTATGTAAAAAAGGGGTTACAAGTTAGAGACACACATTTTCTGTGTTAACAGAGTGGGGTTTCAAAATGCCAAATCAACAGCTGTTGAAGGACAGCTACTCTGTTTTGTATGAGTATGACGTCTAAACCCAGTGGCCCAAGCACATGATTAGAGATCCTAGTCACTATGACACTAAAAAAACCCCCCAAAACCAACCAAACAAAAATCCTCCACCCTGAAAACATTATTAGCCCTTAAAAATAATGTACAGGGTTTTGTCTGTCTACCATGACTGAAGACTGGGCTTGACGAGTCTATACATGAGTTGGGTCTTCTATGACCCCATACAGAAACTCTGATTTCAGTTTAATAACCTCACAAAACAAAACACCTAAAAATTCTATAGTTCTTAACCTAAAGTTTAAGTCTATTTTACCTTATTTGCATACTCTGGTATACAGTATTACAGATATTAATTTTTGATCCAAATGGAAACTTTATTGGAAAAAGGAAGGCATGGAGAGCAGATTAGATGAACAAGTACTTTCTATCCTGAGGTGGTGTACCAATATATCTAGAACAAAATAAAACCTGCTCCACATCTGCTGTAAATGAAGTGCAGTAGAAAAAATATTTGGCCAGAAGTATACATACATGATTATGCAAAAGCTGTCAGAAGTGTACTCTTCCTCTTTTTAACCTGAACGTTATTATCAGAACACTTGCTCAAAATCCTAGAGATGTGTTTTCACTGTATGGTGAAACTGAAGCTTTTATTAGGGTTTTAGTCCATACATTTCTACAGCTTATATGAAAAATATTGACTCTTCACACAAACTATAAAAATAAACTAATCCACAAGACTGCAGAGTATCGCTGAAAGTCTGGTTTCTGCTTTGCAGTGAAGAGACATATAGGAGCAAACCCAGCCTGAATGTACCCCAATAACCTTCCTCCCAATAAAAGGACAATTTTCTAAAACCTGACAAATAAGGGAAAAGAATTTCAGAATATGCCACAGGAGAAAATTGTAAGATACTGGCTCAATCCTCAAAAAAGAAACTGAGAAAGAATTAAGTTACTATATTGTAATGCAGCTACAACTCCGCCACTGCTGCTAGCACTTCTACTTAGAGAACTTACAGTTGCACACACAACCATGGTGCTCATCTTTTATGGTAATTGTGAGGTAAAGACATACTTCATGCAATCAGGGAGGAAAAAAACTCTGAAAAATGTTACTTTTGATAGGAAAAGATTAGCTGAAATACATTACAATACTGTGACATGCTACTTTAAAACATACCATAAATCTATTTAGATCTCTTGGTATCTTTTACAGAATATTAAATAGGACTGGGTAGCTTAACCTTACCTGACAGTGTCCTGCAACCATTTTTTAAAATCTTTTTGAGAAATAACCCTCAGAACAGATGACAGTGGTAAAAACTTGATTCCATATGCTATTCTGACACTCAGCTAAGCAATTCACAGAATCAAAATCCTCGCTGGAAAGGACTTCTGATGGCTGTGCAGTCCGACCTCTTGTTGAAGCTGGACTGTCACCAACACTAAATCAAAAGATTTTGCGGTTTTGCCCAGCTGAATCTTAAGAACATTCAAGAGTGGAGTTTCTACCATCCTTCCGTGCTGCACTACCTTTCTACTGTTACTTATTTTTCCCTCAATCTCAACCTGAATTCTTTTTCTTGAATGCCTATCAGAATTCTTTAATAACAGTCCTGTTTAACTGAAATACCAAGGAAGAAAATAAACAAAGAGAAACAGAAGTTTATTCCTTTCTGTTATTCAAGGGATGAAATAATACTTGTAGCTCAATTACCTCTGCAGCTAGCAAAATCTTTTTCACCTACCTTGAGAAGAACCATCATCCTCTTCATCCAGTGTAAGATCAATGACCCCTCCTGATTCGCTTCCTGTGACCTTCCCGTTCTGAAAGACAAAACTCCTTCATTTTGCAAAAGCAAATCCAGGGAACACAGGTGGAAAAGGGATACAAACTGAACACTGAGAAGGAGAGGTCTCAGAAATGATGCACTTATTAGAAAGGATCTGATGAAATGAGCAGGAGGAGGAAATTCCAGACAAATTTCTCAGGACTTGAAAAACAGGCAATAACGACTGTATTGCAGTATCAAATATTAAAGTATGTTTAGCTTTGTAAGGAGTAAAAAAAACCTGATGACCAGTAGCATATTGTTATTTTACAGGTAAATAAATAACAATTTGGTGTTACAGAGTATCTTTTAATTATGACTCTTATTTTAATCTGGTTGTCATCTGTGCTTTCCTCTATAGTAGCATAACCTTTTGACAGAACCAGGCCAATATATTACTTACCTTGAGACAGCTCAGCCTATGTGCCTATCAAGAAACTGACTTCACAGTAAGAAAAAGGGAAAGGTACACTGGAACCTGTAATGCTTATAAAATGTGCAATCAAAAGCCACAGGAAACTCCAATTGTATCCAGCTTTTTAAAGTAATTTCATTACTGTATTTTTATCCATTATCACAAATTTTAGCATTCTATTATTCTACATATGAAGCCATCTGTAACCACCTCTTTACAGAGGAGAAAGGGATCTTTTAAGCTAGTGTGAAGGGTAAATGTTACAAAAAAGCCTAAAGGACCATCAAGCAAGATTTATCTTCTGGATCAACTGCTGTCCCTTGGCTGTTCAGATGGAGGGATTGCCAACATTGTACTTTAGGTCATGGAAAAAATACTGGGGGAGGTCCTATATATTTTTATGTTTTTAAATACACTTTTTTGAAAAAAATCTTGAATTATGGCAATTTCTAGTTGCTTAAACTTGCTGCAAAAGTTAGAGGTTTTGTAGGAGAGATTATCATTTATTGTTGGACTGAACTGCTGACTATGATTTATGAACTGATTTATGGATTAGACTAAACCAGGTTCCTTAGGACAGACAAAGGGTTAGGAAACTAACATAATTATCAAAATCTCTGAACACTTATCATGGAAAAAAGCATTAAGAGTTATCAGTCCCACATGGCCTGTACAAATGCCAATGTGATCAGTCCTAGGAAGATTACACATTTTTCAGTGCAGTCTACTGGAGACAGATACAAAACGCCTAAGCACTGAGATTATCTGTTTCTATGACCTTTCATTTGAATAAAACTAAGCCTTTAAGGAGGTTCTAAAGACAATTCTCACACAGACAAGGCTTTGAGAAGAGGGAAAAGAGGTATCACATGATTACTAAATGCAAACAAAAGCTGTGTCCAAATTATTGGTCACTGAATCTGGAGTGCCTGACATGACTGATTTCTTCATTATGCATTATTACAACTCAATTTCTTCTTAAGTTCTGATGCTGCCACTGATGAAATTATGCTAATAATTTACATGATACACAACCTGAGTAAAAAATACCTAACTACTTATGTTCACAAGCAATAGAAGAGACCTCTATAGGGACTCTATCTTTGCTATACATAGAGAAACATCTTTCTGATAAGCATGGAATTCATATATTAATAAAATAATTTTTGCTATACATAGAGAAACATCTTTCTGATTTATTAAGCATGGAATTCATATATTAATAAAATAATCAATGATTACTTGATTTGCATAAAGTCAAGAGGAATTTCATTCCAACTTGATAATCTTCCCAGTAAACTATGTGTATTTTGAACTATGGCACTCTCTGCCAGGAGAAAGCAGATTGAAAAAATGGAGGGGGAGATTTATAAGGAACTGGAGAAAGAAAAAACTAACCCTAAGCTATTAATTTCTCCTCACTTTAAAACACATTAGTCTGAAGTAATTTCCTTTCAATTCTTCTTCTGCAAGTACATCTAGATCCTTACAAAAATACTCTGTATGAGAGGAACTGTTTTGAATCCCTACTTAACTGTACCAGCCAAGAAAGTTCTTTGAATTTCCAAGTCAGCAAGTGTCACTGTATGCATTTTTTATTTTGGTGAGTCTGGATGGACAAAATCTTGAGTTAAACAGGTAACTATTAAATGATAAATCCAATCAGTCAACAAGGTCTCATACATGCACTTGTCAGGTAGAAAGACCTTCTTATAGTGAGCCAAACTATTCAAGGTTTTCTACTAAACAATCCTGGTAGCAACCTCCTCAACAGGAACTATCCGTAAGTAATCAGGCTCTTTCCACAGTCGGAACCAGAAGCTGCAGATCTACAGGGAAGTGTTTTGAGTGGTGCTCTGGGGCACATCGCCCAGTCCTGGTTCCAGGGCACACACTCCAGCTACTCCAAGAAGATTCTGTACTCCACTACTGAAGTACACCTGAAGTCCTGACTCCCCAGCCTCCCCAACTAGATTCCCCTAGTTCACTGACCCCGCATCTCCCTTGAATGAAATTTAGGGGTACAGGAAAATTTTAAGGAAACCTGAAACACTGAAAATGCTGCACACAGTGTTTCCTACCTAGGGGGATACAGTGCAGGAGAGTTGTCACTTACCACCTGCATGGTTAAGACCTACAAATGGAACCATTTGGAATCATCCCTGACAAAAGCAATTAATCTATGGTTTTCAGAAAATCCTGTGCCCACACAATCAAGAAAATAAAAACACTCCTTTTGAGCATCATGAGTATTTTGCTCAGGAATTCTCTCAGAGAAATTTTTGTTGCTACAAGGACTTGTGAAAACTCCAGTTTACAACACAGCTACGTTTGAGGAAAGGCTAGAGAGAAACAACTGCTACTGCTTCTGTAAACAGAACAGAGTGGGATTCTGAGGAAGAGACTGCCATGCCATACATTAAAAACAAAATCAGAAACCAGCTTAAGGAGGTTTGCAGCCCTGATGAAGACAAAGGGAAGGCTGATATTGGACTTTCAGTCATGTATGAACAACCTTCACATTTATGTCAAAAACTGAAATAAGAGAACGAGTCTTTCAGTGTCTTATATTAGATTTCAGCAAGCATTTGGGCAGAAACTGTTAAGACAGAAAAGCAAAGGCAAGGCATTCTGGTCTGCTATCAGTTTTTGGCTTTCTTCAAACACCGGAAGCAAAGAACCTGAACCTGCTTCAGCTGATCTCTGCCAAAGAGTAAGATGATGCAATCATAACACCTTTTCATCAATATAGTCACGCTAGTGAAATAACTAAAAACATTTAATGAGAACCCAAAACATGCCTAGTGCTTTAGTTCACATATTGCCTAGTAAGTCTGAATAACAAAAGATTCAGTCACCTTAGAATATCAAATAAGCTGGAAAAGAAACAAAATAACCACAGTAATATGAAGTGATCTCTATTTATTTAAAGATCACAGTTACAAAAAAACCCCAACCAACCAAACAAAAAACCAACCCAAGGCAAACAAACCCACAACTCCCAAAACCATAATTTCATCATTTGTCAGAACCAGAGCACCAGTCTCCAGACAGACCAGAACTGGCACTTATATTTGATTGTTTACAACAGCATCTGGGTAGTTTCTAGTAATCAAACAGAAAAGTTTACACTGAGATTTAAAATAAATGTAACCTGCCAAACTCCCTTTTTTATCCTTCTTAACAGCTCATATTTGTTAATGTATATGCCTTTAAATTCCAAGTAAGTGGAAACCCTCCAAAATACTGACATTTTGGACCTGTTTTATCCATAGCTGATAAGGTAACTGTACACCTGGAAGCAGTAACATCACGAACTGAACCATCCAGTTAACCACAACTGTATCTGAGCTGCCTTGGTTTAAATCTTTCTCTGCTTTCACATAGCAGGCAGCAGTGTAACGATTTTAACTTAACACAAAACAATGCAATGAAAAAAATCAAATTAAAATTAAATTAAAAATTAAACCGAACAAATCCTGCTCTGAAATGTCACAGTTTTAAAGATAAACAAGAAAAAAAATTTTAGGATGAAAGCAAGAAAAATACAACCCTTCATCTTTTCCCAACTTCCTAATTTTAATATAGTCACATCTTTATTCTTCATCTGGTCAGTGAACTTCCATTTGCAATTAATATGTTTTGCATAAAAACAATGTGTCCTGTGATGTTCTACATCAAGTCTAATGCAAATACAGCCCAAGAAGATGCATGCAACTTTTGAGTTGAAAGGCAAAACACTAGTGGAGGAAGAGGACTGCAAGATTACGATGAAGAGCTGAAACAAAGGTGAAAAAAGGAAGGAGGAGGAAGAAAAAAGGCAGTGGGGGGAAAAGAGAATTACAAGCCAAGCAGCAGCTGAGCACGCACCACTCCAAATAGGGAAGGACAGTGAGAGCATATTGTAATGCTGCTCCCCAATTCTCACCCAGTGTTGAGCACTTCTCCTGAAACACCCAGCCAAGGAGAAGGCACTTCACATTTACAGTCTTGATCTATTTTGAAAAGTGTTTTCTTTAAAGAAAATCTTGTCAAATTGCAGGCCCTCTGCCCCGGCTTCTTCAGCTGGCAAAGCCATGTCCACACCGACTACATTTGCCAATATGTAACTATTCCCTGGGCTCTGCTTGCGTGCCAAATGCCACAGGCAAGCATCTAACTTGGAATGTGTGAAGGAGAAGTATTTTAATGTCAAGAACATAACTTGTGAAAGCAGCAACTAAAGGACCCTAGAAAAGGTGTAAAAACACAAGAGTAAATCCTCATCCCTTTCAAACAGCTGAGTGAAACCTGGTTAAGTCCTGAAACAGAGACTAAGTCACAACCTTCTCTAAACACCATTTAACTAGTTAAGTGTAAAAAGCTTTATCGTGTATATGGAAGATAAAATAATGAAAAGTATGTATGAAATTAATCTGACTATTCAGATTTGTGCATTTTTCTTACTGAAATTATTAGAAATTGGTCTTTCTAAGTGTTCTACTAGTTGTAAAACTTTAGTAGAAATGATCTATAGTACTGATTCTTCTGAGTAACATTTTCAGGTTTTTTTTTTTTTTTTGTTTTTTGTTTTTTTGTTTGTTTGTTTGTTTGTTTTAACCATGAGAACGACTAGAAACAGACTTAAGTTTTGATTTCTTACATAAAATGTCTATTTATATTACAGTAGTTACTCTCCAATTCAGGGTTTTCTGCAAAGGACTGGTAAAAGTGACCTATACTCAGAATGTTGTGCATTTTCCACTGCACAACATGTGCATATACTATAACAACGTAACATCTGCTTTCTTCCAATCCCAACTACAGAAGTCTTTTTAACAATTAAAGAAAGTACTGAGAAATAGATGTACTGACAGAAAAAGATATACTTATGGGCAGAAGTGCTAGGAAAAGGCAATAATACAGTTTTCCTTGAGGAAGAAAAGAGCTACACAGTGACTTTCTAAAACCAATGCCACACGTATATTACAGAAATTTTTAAAAGCAGTAAAATACAAAAAGAGACTTTAGAGTTAATAAAAATCATGGAACTTATTAAAAATGCATAAATACAGTGCACAGGGTCACCTGAATCTGAAGTCACAATTAAGATCTGCAATAAAAGCAAAGTAAATGCTTTTTAATTAAGAGCTTCCCTCCTTCTTTTGAAAGATCGCCATTATATCCCGTATGTCACTGACTGCACTATCTAATCATTAAGCTACATACCAGTCAATAGTAAATTCATAATAAAGCAAAATGGGAAAGGAATCAGCCTCGCATTAAAATGAAGGGCTGTCTCTGGTGCTGAGGTGATTCCTCAGCAGCTTCCTCATCTGCCTCTGGAAAAGCAGGGACATTGAGACAGGCTGCTATCTTATGTGCTACGCTCCATGTTTCCACATGCGGAGACTGTTTCACAGTATTGTAAAACACACTGTAGTGGGAGAAAGAATAACACCTTAGCTGTGCTATCCAGTGACTGCTTCAGATCAGCACTGCTGCAAATTAGGTTGATTCTTTACTGCAATTCTGAAAATATATTTTTTTTTTTTTTCATTTTGAAAGAAAAAAGAGGCGGGGAGGGATGGGGAAGAAAAAAAGCTATTCCAATTCCATGAGGAAAACATATACAGGGAAGGAGACTGAATTTAAAAGCCAAAGCACATATGGTAGACATGATGTTGAGAAAAGGAGGTATCTTCCACCATAACTACAATTGTGAAATTTAACACAGAAAGAAGTAGTGAGAACAATCACAGCATTTATATGCCAATGTCAAACTACCAAAGAAAACTGGGAAAGAAGTCTCTAAAACTCATATTGGACAGAAAATGTGACCTATTATATAATTTTTACATAACTGCACACAAACACACCCCCACCCACATGCATGTCTACTGTACCATATGAAAAACCAAAAGGTAGATGTTGGTATTCTGAAGTTCTGAATATGCACTTCTTGAGATAAAGGAATAAAAAATAAATAAATATTTTTTTGGTATTATATAACGCCATGGTTCAGTCCATCACATAGCAGTAACAAAACTATTCATTATAATGCCACCTGCTTTTCATAAAGAAACATTTCAGTATGTAAAACCGAAAAATGAAGGGGAAAAAAATGCAAGGACAAAAAATACGATACAAAATAAAAATTAATTCCAGGGTAGTAAAGATCAAAATTCTGAAGATTATGTGTGGCACACTGACACAGTGCAGACAATTTTACTATTAACAGTTTCTACAGTAACAAAACAGAAAAAATTATGGGGGTTGTAAACCAGACAATCCATGAAGCATCACACCACCACAATCATACACGACAGGCGTTATATAATAGCAAAATCAATCTGAAATTATGGGGAGTGATGGTAAAGATATGTTCTGGGAATGGGGTGTGTGTGGGGAGGGTGGTGATAACTCTGTTTGTATGCATAATTATAAGGCCCATATTACTTTTTAATTCATTCATATACAAAACTACAAATTTAAAGCACCATCTAAGCAGCTGTGGAAATACATTTTTGAGCATATTTCAGTCACTAACTGCTTCAATGTCAGATGTCACTCCTTAACAGTTATTTTTTTCCAATGCAGTAACTCCCACAAAATTGAAGTAATCATTCCAGCCTTGCAAAGCTGTAATGAAAATTTATTTCACCAGGTACTAAATGTATTTGTCATTTCTTACCAAGAGAAAAATGAAAATGGTAATGCAATAAAGTCAGCAGTTTACTGAGATCACATTTTGCACAAACAAAATTTCACAGAGCTGCAATACATGTTCTGATAGCATGTGGCTGCATACTTGTATAATACTCAAAACACTATTAACAGACATTTTAAGTATTGCATTTACAAGATTGCTGTGTTCCCCTTACCCTTCATCAGTACTGTGGGACACTTCCTACAGAACAAGAACAATGCAAGCATGGAAAAAATGAATAACCAGTCTTAGTAACCCCTATGTATTATATACCCTCTCATTTCTTTGCTACAAAGAGTAGATGTTTGCTCTGCTACCCCTATTAATTAGAATTATAAATGAAGAAAGCTGTCTGAGAGATTGGTTGCCAGAAATGCCGTTTTTAGGCACCAACAATCAAAATTCCAACTAAAAGCCATAAAGTAACACATGACGCAATGCCTAAAGTATTTAACTATTGCTGTGATTTTGCTTTTCCTTAATCAAACAGTTAAAAGGGTATATAATAAACACATACATGCATGCATGCACACACATGTCTCTATTGGCTCTTACTCTTTTAAGGTGAAACATCTACCTTGCTTCCCCAAAGCCCACTTACAGTTTCCCAACAGTATT
Source organism: Antrostomus carolinensis (assembly GCF_000700745.2). NCBI lineage: Eukaryota > Metazoa > Chordata > Aves > Caprimulgiformes > Caprimulgidae > Antrostomus > Antrostomus carolinensis. Next base: position 14,269 of record NW_010293718.1, read on the forward strand.
ATGTAGGATAACCATCTTGGATAACAGAAAATCATCATATTAATCAGTAAATACATTTTATTTATAGCACTTTTCAGATTAGTTTAATGCAGCTTTTAAAAGCCATTACCCATGTCTGGTGTAATGACATGATCAGTTAGATTGTTTTAATATTCCTCTCAATTTTTTGTCCCAAAATGAAAAATTTGAGCCTACAAAACACAAGTATATTTACTTATTGAAAGCTGCTCTCAGTAACTGGGAGTGGTTTAGGTAACACAGATATGGTTTCATGGAAAGACAAATCACTTCAAAAAAATCAATTTTAAAAAATGATCTGTAAAATTCTCAACAAGATGTCAAGTAGCTGAACTGGGTGGCTCTTGTAAGGAACAAAATTCAAGCGAATCCACTCTTGTATGACCTTTAACCTGCCCTCCTGCTAACATCTTTATAATTTAGATTTCTAATTAGTCTCAGGTAAAGGTTCCACCTCACAGATGAGAGCTAGTTGCATTATAGACAGCAGAAACATAACCCCAGGGTCAGAGACAAAAATCCAGTATGCCATTTTACATATATAATTATGCATGTTTATTTCCAGTGACAAAACCATGAAATGCAAGGAAACATATTCATCAATAATGCTCCAACAATATTGAATTAATAGCTGCTTATAAATTGTAAGCTGACATAGCCACTTTGTTGACATTTTTTCCCAACATACATTCACAAAGTTTGTTACACATTGCAAATTAAAGAGATATAAATATACTTTATTAACATTTTAACAGATGAATTTCTAATAGTCATCAAAATAGTTTAAATTAAACTGTAGCTCAAACAAACAAATCAAGACATGTCAGAAACAATGAGAAATGGATAGGACAGTGGTGGATTTTTTAAAAAAACCTCAGTATTGACTGAAAAGGTGAAATGCACAGATAAAATTTAGATTGAAAAAAGATTTACTCTGTAGAGGATAAGGTGCACCTGGAGTGGGGAACGGGGAAGAAAACACTATTCACCTGACCTGGGGGGGAAAGGG
>NW_010293719.1:0-1560 GCF_000700745.2 Antrostomus carolinensis
TGGTGCCTGAAAGAGGAGAGGCAGAGCTTACCCACTAGGGATAACAGGGGTACAGAGTCCATGTGGGACCAGTGGAAGGTTGTTTATGGCTTTTGGGGGGGGGGGGGGGGGTAACTTTGTCGTGCTTGGTTTGATGTACGATAAAACAAAGGGGAAAGGCACAGACATCACTGCTGCTCTTCCCATGCTTTGGGATTTCTGTGGGTGGGAGCCCAGCTGTGTGCAAATACTGCAGAGCAGAACAGGAAAGGATTTTCGTTTTTTCCATAATGTGTTTGGGTTTTTTTCTAACTAATCTATTTCAGGACTTATTTGAAATTTCCACTGAAAATTGCATTTATCTTTGAACTGTTAACTCTTGAAACTTTGTCTTTTCAAGCTGTATGAATAGGGAGAAACTTGCAATATGTAAAATAATTGCATTGTGCAGAATGCAAATGCTTTGTCATTGTGGCATTTACCACAATGTGCAATCTTTAAAAATGTAGATTAAAGATATATGTAAATCTTTAAATATATCTTTAAACTGTGCAACTGCTTTTTTGTTAGAGAGCTGGTAAGTACAACAGGTAACTTAAATGTCAGCTGTGTTATTTTCTTCACAAATAAGGGGCATGTTTCCATCTGAGGAGGAAACTTGCAGCATTTGTGTGTATTTATTCTTCTCCTAAAGGTAAATATTCATTTACTGTGATTTTTTTTTTTTGGAAAATCAATTTCATGAGTGGTCTGCATCCAGCTTTTTTCATGATCAGGGGTGCTGGATAAATAGAGAACTAGCAGTCGATAACAGAGAGCAGAAGCAAAAAAATCGGGGCTCTTGTCTCAACACGTGGAGCTTTTTTGACCCTTTTTTTGTTCTGTTTGGTTTTTTTTACAGCCATTTACTTTTTTTCTTTGAAAGAGAATTCTTTGAAGGGTCAGGATTTCTCAGAGGTGGTGTCTATATCGTAAATTCAATGTGAGAAAAAACCTTGGTCACAGAGAGTGTCTGTGTTTTGTTTTTAAAGATCTCATTCCATTTTCTTTCCCAAATGATGACTATATGATTTTTCCTTGAAATAGCTTTGCTAATTTACGTGATAGAGATACTTTAAGTTACCCAGTGGAAATATTCATAACTTTGAGAAACAATTGACAGCACACACAATCTCGTTTTTATCAAAAATATGGAAAAATACTCCTGTTCCTGAGCTGTTGTCCTGGTCTGTGTCTGGTGGCACGTCTTGCACGCTCCTAGGGGATGGTGGTTTGTTTCCAAGTGGTACTCTTGGCTCATAACTGTCCTCAGTGTCTTATTTTCCATCCCATCGGGCACTACTCGCAGTCTCTTGCTACTCATACATTTCTACTGCTATTACTCTGAAAAATCAACAAGAGAGACAATTAATGTGTTTTATGATGCACTTGATCTCTGTGAGTTTGACCCGTATTTGTCCTGAGATGAGCACAGCTCTGCGCCAGCTGCTTCCGTTACAGCAGTGGTTGTAATTCCTGACATCAAAAGGCAACGAACAGCTAGAAACATAGAATCGTAGTGGTTGGAAAGGATCTTTAAGA
>NW_010293720.1:0-568 GCF_000700745.2 Antrostomus carolinensis
GTGTCCCCCCATCATGACCTACATTGACCTGGTGTCCTCCCATCATGACCTCCATTGACTTGGTGTCACCTCCCCATGACCCACGTTGACCTGGTGTCCCCCCATCATGGTCTACGATGACCTGGTGTCCCTTCCCCATGACTCACATTGACCTTCTACCATCTCCCCATGACCCACCTTGACCCACCACCCTCTCCTCATGGTTCTCCTTGACCTTCCACCTTCTCCCCATGGTCCATGTTGACCCACCACCCTCTCCTCATGGTTCTCCTTGACCTTCCACCTTCTCCCCAAGGTCCATCTTGACCTTCTACCTTCTCCCCATGGTCCACCTCGACCCACCACCTTCTCCCCATGGTCCATCTTGACCCACCACCTTCTCCCCATGGTTCTTTGTGACCTTCCACCTTCTCCCCATGGTCCATGTTGACCCACCACCTTCTCCCCATGGTTCTTTGTGACCCACCACCTTCTCCCCATGGTTCTCCTTGACCTTCTACCATTTCCCCAAGGTCCATCCTGACCTTGTAACTTCTCCCACCTTCTCCCCATGGTCCATCTTGACCCA
>NW_010293721.1:0-228 GCF_000700745.2 Antrostomus carolinensis
CAGCATGGCACCCCTCCTTGTTGGTTCCTCAGCCACCTGGAGAAGCAGGTTGTCCCTATGCATTCCAAGAACTGCCTGGAATCTTTGTGTCCTGCTGTGTTGTCCTTCCAACAGATATCAGGGTGTTTGAAGTTCCCCATGAGGACCAGGGCTTGTGAACGTGAGGCTGCTCCCATCTGCCTATAGAGGGCCTCATCCGCTGGGTCTCCCTGGTCTGGTGGCCTGTAG
>NW_010293721.1:599-36525 GCF_000700745.2 Antrostomus carolinensis
CCTCCCAGAGTTACTACCAGCAGTCCCAGTTATATCCCCTTCTCCCTTCCAATCTAGTTCAAAGCTCTGTCACTGAGCCCCGCTAGTTCTTGCCCCAGGATCTTTATCCCTTTCTGAAATATAACCCACATAACCCGCAACACAGCAGCTCTGAACACTGCATTACCTAAGATAAATAAGCCTGGGATTAAATATTCATCCTTTGCTCACCTTATTGGTTGTTTTGGTTTTGGTCTGTTTTTTTTAATCTGCAATTTGTTTCTTTTGAGGCCTGGTAGAACCATCTCTCTGCAGTTTCCATAGGGAACTTACTGCTCCTGGTGACTGGCAGGCAGGACAGCAAACAACTCAGTTGTCCGCAGCCCTGAGCGGTGGGCTGAACTGAAAGGAATATCAACTGGGTTGTCAGCTGCAACCATCGCATCTGCTTAGGAGCCTCGGTAAGAGGCCTTAAATCTAATCCCTGAAGGAGGTTTCCAGATACCCGTGGCCTGTGCTCTGTAGTGGAATACCTGTGTCCCTGGATTACCCTATTCCTTGGCAAACAGCTGGACTAAGTCCTGATGCTTGAACACTGTTGAAAAAGAAACTCTTTGCCATCCTCTCCACCTCTTTCCCATCCTTCCTCCATGCCTGAGCTCTCCTTCGGTGCTTCCCACTCACCGCTTTTCTCTCACCCTGGTGCTGCGTCTCCATCTGCTCCCTCCGGCTGCAGCTGGTAGACTCCTCAGCTCTCCAGCTCCCCTCCCTCCCTCCCTGCCTTCCTTGCCGAGGGGTGTGGAGGAACTTCTCTGCTCTGCAGCTCACCGAATACACCCTCCTGAAGAGAGGAAGACAGAGAGAGTGCACACTGGCAGGAGTGTTCCTCTCCACTGTTTCACATGTCGACGTACAAAAGGGGAAAATCTCAGTTCAATGAGCTGGCAAACTGGCTGAGAGCTGCCTCTGTGGAGGAGAGACGCTGCCTGGCACTCCAGCGCCACAAGCCTGCAGCGTCAGCGTGGCCTTGCTGTCCTGTGCTGGCCAGGGCCAAGGTAAACCCACAGCGAGAACATGGCCCTAAAAACTGGGTAGGCTTTGTGGATTTGCTCCTTGGCTCCATGGAGCTCACATCTCTTTGGGGTTCTTAGGGTGTTTAGTTTGCTTAAATGGGGGAGAAAGTGAAGAAAAATCCCAGAGATAAAATTACACCAAATTAATGTAAATACTTTAAGGGAAAACACCGATGTGGGGAGACTTGTAACTGTTCCCCAAAACACACTTCAGAAAATTGTCAACTTGAAGGTAATTAAGAAAGCACAACCACCGTGTCAGGTTACCTCTGCTGTCTTGCCACAGGGTAGGGTTCTCCACCGTTTTGCAGCTGGAGATTTAAGAGTTGACTGGGGGGAAAGCATACTCCAGTCTCTCTCCTCACTGTGGTCTTTTGGGGAGAGATGGAGATTTACCTCCTGGTGCTGCCCGGCTGGGCTGATCTCAGGAGATTAACAAATCTCCCTCTTCACTTATAATTTCTCTTTCAAAGTGTGGGTATTTTTAGAGGGTGGTGGACAAAATGCTTTCTTACTGACTATTCTGAAGTCTGTTTCCAGAATGCCTGAGAGCATGCACTGGGGATAAGACAGATGCAAGACAAAACCCAGCTGTGCAAATGACGCTGTCTCATTAAATCACTGAACATCTTTAACTCTCAGTATCCCCCTTGCATCACCCTGTGCTTTTCTGAAGCTGCTGGAGTCCCACTGATCACTGATTCTGGAGACTTTAAGGAACACTCTTGCCCATGGGCCACTGTTTGGGAACAGACATGTGGGCTTTCCACTGCCTGTGTAGCTGTGGCTCTGGCAGTGTGACTCATGACAAGCCTTTCCCAGTGCCTTACCAGTTAATCCTTTCAGTTTCTTTAAATGAGACATGGGGCAAATGTGACTCATTGTCATTTTCTGGAAATGACAGATTTGCAAAGCGTGGCCCAGGGGAGTGCCTGTCTTGTGCCACGCAGCTGGGATCTATGCGCAGCTGCCTCCTGCCCTCGCTTCCTTTCCCTTCTACTTTCAAAATTAGCACTGCTACTTTCATTTTGACTGCCAAAACCAGGAGAGACTTTCTAGTGTCCTCTGTTGCCTTTATGAGAAGTGAATGTGCTGGGCTAGAAAGAGAAATTGCTTGAAGGGAAGAATTAACTACACGTCAAACTGTGTGCTCACATTGCTTTATTAAAACCACACACTTTGACTCCTCTTCACGCACCAGCTTTGCAAGAAGCTGTGGGAAGGCAAGTCCCTCCTTCTCGAACATATCCGTGGCTGTTGCAGCTGGGCACTGCAGTGCTGCCAGCCCAGCTGGTGCATCATATTCACCCCTTCATACTGGTTCTCACTGCTTCCTGCCGCTGCAGCAGCCCTATCGCCTCCCCAGAGCAGGCACCCTGCAGCAGAGCGTGTCCAGCTGGCTGGGAACTGTTAAAACAGCTGGAGCCTGACCTTTTGGTATGCTGCTCTCCCCCAGCACCTGCCAAATTAAAACCACATGGGCCTTCTGCAAAGCTGCTGCTCCACTCCGACAGTCCTCAGGGTCTGCATTGGCACTGGTGTTAGTCCCACCTAAACATCCCTGGGTGCATCAGGGCCATCTTTGCTACCAGGGTGTTTGGAAGGAGCACTTCAGGGATCTTTGCCCTGCTGCTGTGTAACAGGAAGAGTCTGGCTACACTTCTAAGCTTTTGAGACTGTGAGCTCAGGAGAGGGAAGAAAAAAGAATGAATAAGGAGCTTTACTTTCCTCTTGCTCCTTAAGCACTACATCAGGGCTCTTCCAAGGGGAATATGGGGTACCCAGCCAAACTGAGCACTATGCTGAGAGCATCCTGGGAAGGATGTACCTGCAGCTGCCTTAATCAGCCCTGCACAAGGGTCCTGAGCCCACCTGTGCCCATAGGTCAGCCATGTATGCAGGAGGCTCTCTCCCCTGTCCTCTCCTCCACCTCCATGCAGTATCCTGTTCTGGAGGCAGGGAAGACCCGACTGGCCAGCTCCTCTTCCCAAGTGCTGCACACTAAGAACAACCGCGTGGAGTTTGTAGGTGAAGATGACAGTTCTGTAAGTGAGGGACCTGAGGAGCTGTAGGAGTTTGGAGGAACCCTCACCGGCAGCATTTTGCCAAGACAAGGAGACCCAGGCGGCCTTCCAGGCTATTTCAGGCACAGCACTCCTCATGGTTCACAACTAATAATTTTATCCAGCTTGCATCTCCTCATGGGACCACAGCCCAACAGAATAAAACTACACACATAATTAAATGCAGCCCTCCCAAGCAACAGCTCTGCATGCAAGGCACCCGCAGGTGGGTGAAAAAGGTGCATCCCCAAGCCCAGGCCTCCACTCATCTGGGCTTGCAGCAGACCAGAGTCCCAGCAAACTGAAACACAGGGGCTCAGCACCTACACAAAGGTCCACAGAAAGCAGGCCTGGTGTCTATCCCTGCTCCTCACCTCCTGGTGCTTATTCCTGTGCTAAGCACAGCTGGTTCACTCTCCAGCACGAACGCGCTTGTTGCAAAGACTCCAGGTGGGTTTGACAGGCTGGAGATCTCTGTCACTGAATTGTCTCTTCTTTCTCCATGTTTGCCAGCACCAGGGAAGGAAGGCGTGCAGGAGAGCAGGGCACACAAAGCCCATCCCATTGTGGCTTGGTACCTACTTGAACACCCCAGGGTGTGGGTGGAGTAAGCCCTGTGTTCCAGGCACTGAAGTGAGAACCCGGGCAAACAGGGGTGAGGTAGCGTCTGAGACCACAGAGCAAATATTTGCTTGCAACGCACTTTGGCAGATAACTGAAAGGCAGCCAGCAAAGGGTGGAAAAGTCTGGTGGAGACAAGGCACTGCTTGTTTGCTCAGCAGTGCAGAGGACATAAATGCAAAACCAAGGCTATCTAGGCCTCTTGCGGGGGGGGGAGGGGGCGCAAAAGGTGAAAAACGGGAGTGGGCCAGTCACAGCCACTCCTCACATGCCTGAATTCCCTCTGAGCACAAGTATGAGCATCATCTCAGAGGTGGCTCATCTGCCCTGATCTGCTGGCTTGTACCTCTGAGAGCAGCTTTCGAGGCAGGGAGAGGGAGGGAGAAGATATTCCTATGCCTTCTCTCTTCCTCCAGGTCTGCAGCAGGACCTGCCTATTACTGAGCTCCAGCTGGGGATGCTGGGGGGCAGAGGAACATAGCTGGCACCAGCTCCTGCCCCCCATCTTAAGCCTCCAAACCTAGTGTTTGCTTACTGCATGGTCAGACCAACTGCATTTACCTCCTGCTGGGTCTGTGGCATTGGGTGTATCATGATCCACCCAGCTGGGAACCTTTCTGCTACCTGGTAAGGTGCAAGGGCAGATCATACATCACCACCCTGCTTGGCCACACCTCCCTCCAAAAAAACACTGGGCTACACAGAATTAGACCCCCTTTATGTTCAAGGGATCAGATAAAAAAAGGCAGAAAATAGTAGTTTGTGATGTCTTTTTCTGAGCAATAGTAAAACTCAGGCTCTGTCAGTGTTTTCTCACTCAGAAATGTTCAGGCTGGGGTGAGGAGGTGACATTTTTCTTTTCTTGTACCTGGTTTGGCTGTTTACAAAACCTGTATCCTGCTTCCTCAGACATGTTTGGTAGCACAGGGGAGGCTACAGCCTGGCAGTCACAGCTGTCTTGGCCCCAGAGGTAGGTGCCTCGATGTGACTGTGTCTGTGTCCGCCCCAGTGCTGGGAACCACCGGAGCAAGGAGCTCAAGCAGGGAGCACAAGGGCATCTTTGTATTTCAAACTGCCCCTTTCCCAAAAGATTTCAAGCAGCTTCTCCTTAGTTTTCTTCCAGTCACACTTTCGCTGTGAAAATCCACATTGAGTTAGATACCACCTTCATGTTAGGGGTGAAAAGCTGTTAATGTACGGCTGTACAACTGAAGAGAAGCCTCCTGGCCCCTCTGGAAATTAAGAGTGGCTAGATGATGCACTCCAACACCTGAAAAGCAAGATAAATGCTCACGTGTGTCCCCAAGGGATGGTTTACCCTCCGTTCCTGGACTGGATAATGTTTACCCCCTGCAGTAACTGCTAGGGGTAGGAGAAGACCATGGCCAGAGGAGCCCCACTTGAGGTCCAGCCACCCTGACCTGCTCTGCTCCCTGTGCCATTGCCTTTCTCCCCACCTCTGGGCTGCAAGCAGGCTATGGCAGCACAGGCTCTGCCCCTGGGGAAAAGCCTGCCCTTTGCAGGCATCTGCCCTGTACCCCCCAGGGAGCACCCAGAAGGAAGAGCTGTTGGTACTGTGGGGAAAGAGACCATTTTCTCAACCAAGCAGTGTTTCCTACATGGTAATGCAAAGGATTTTCATCTGTGTTGCTTTGCACCCGCTTACTGTCCCAAACCTATTGCAAGCTGAAAACATGATGCTGGGTTCTGGGAAACTGCTGGTCCAAGGCTGGTGAGTTTGTGGGACCATTTGATGCAGCCGCCTGGCTGACAGCAGCAGGCACTTCAGAAAAGAGTAAGGCAGGATAAAAGATCTTCCTCCATCTACTGTCAATGAGCATTTGGGAACTTCTAGAGGGAGAGGTTGCTCTGAGGCCTCCACATTTAACAGTTCTCCTGGAACGTGTACCACAGATTTGTTTGGAAACTTTTGGAAACCACACAAACTTCTGACATGGCCAGCTGCAGCAGCAGAAGTTAACTGGCATCTTGTGAAGCAGGTCATCCTTTTGCTGAGTTTAGGACCTATTCTCTGATAACTCCATGGGATATCAACCAGACCTGGTGGCATGAGGAGCAGCATATAGTGGTTTCCCTGTTCACATTTCCTATTTGAGTCCTGGTTTCTTAGACCCCTACCTTACCTTCTCTGTTTTGCATGTTAAGAGTCCTAGTACCTTTGTGGTGTTCCAGCACAGAGCTATTCCATACTTCCAGCTCCTTGAGTCTGTCACTGCACACATCTTAAGATGGGCATACCAAAACTAGGCAGAATGCTCAGGATGCAGACACACCAGATTATTAATTAATGACCTTTATATCTTCCTCGTAATTTTCAACCTTTTATTTCCTTTTCTGACCACTACTGAGCACACCGAACCATTTACAGCACCTCCTGGGTCTCTGTCAACAGCTGATGTTGGGTCCATCAGTCTGCAGCCAGGGCAAGGGTTGTTATTGCCCCAGGCACACTATTGCATGTTCATCAAAGCTGAGTTTCATCTGCCACTTTATTGCCCAATTACTTTGACCTTGGAGGAGCCTTCTGCTGTCATTAAGTAAAGAGATACAGCTTGCTAGATTCCCAGCTGCCAGGTAAACCTTGAAAACATAAGCAGGATCCCTGAGTTTGCAAACAGTCTGAAACAAGAGCATGAAAGTATCACTTACCCTGTCCCCAATGCAGCCATTATTGCTACTTGTCAGAAAAACAGAGAGGAAGGATTGATATGCAGAAATCTACCCCCTCCAGTACTGTTTGAGTTGTTTTCCTTTCGGGGCAGCCTTTGGAGCTGGTTATGCCTTTGGAAAACCTAAGGCTGCTCCAAACCCTGGATTGCACTTCAGCACCCAGTGTTGTTGCTGGGGAGTGGTGACTTTCCCCACAGCAGATGGAGCACTCATGTGACACTCCGTACACTATGTATCATCTGTTTACATCTTTTTTTACATTAGCAACAGATGGCTTAGCATAATTATTTTTTTTTAAATTAGGAGGAGAATGTATCTAAAACTTCACACATTTTCTGGAGCCGATAGATTTTACTTTTACAGTACCAATGCTGAGTTCTTCAGCAAAAGGACCTCCCTCACCCTTCCATTGCCTTCTGTGAAGAAGCGTCACACTAAAGATGCAGGTAGAGAGGAGACCAGGAAGCAAGCAGAAACTCTCTCAGTTGTGCAAGGGAGAGAAGAAAAGGTAGCTCTGAAGCAGGAAAGACAAAAGGGAGAAGAAATGGACTTATGGGCAGTAGTAGGAGGGGAGGGGAAGAAGAGAAACATTACTGCTGACAAACCTTACCTTCAAAAGCTGATCAGACTCAAGTCCTAGAAAAGCACAAGCATGCTTCAGAAATATAACATAGCAAAATGTCAGTTCAACAGTTGGTTTCTGGGACCCTGTTATCAAATTTTTCTCAGAAAATATGAGGCTTGATGGGGAGGAAGGTTAATGTGTACCAGGACTTTCCCATGCTCATGTGACTCCCAAAGCTGGGGCTGTAAGCAAGCTGCCAACTTGGTTTGACTTAGCAGCACTGATGCTGTCAGAAGGAAAGCAGAGGCACTTATCGGGGAAGAGAGATGGGATAGACTAAGAGTAACCAAGGTACTGAACTCTCTTTATCAGACCACATTTGCTTGGAAAACAAAAGGTCTTCAGATGACTAGGAATGAAAAACGACCCCAAAATTGCCAGGCCTTGACCCTTGTGTACAAGGGTCATCCTTGTACACAATGTCAAGCCTTGTGCACTGGGAATGTGCCAGGCTGTGCCATCTGTTGGGAGGTGGCTAGGACTTGGTGGGAGAAGGCTGTCAGAGGACGACATGAGAAGGCTGTTGGGACACAGGGGGATTAAACTGCATCCCTACTGTGAAGGGCCATATCAGAGGGAAAGGAGCCCTTTATGGTGCAGTGCACCTGCCCACAACCATAGCAATGCTGCAGTTACAGTCCATAGGGAAGTATCTGATCTGCCTTGCACCAACAGGAAGGAGTAGGGTACAGCTTTGGGTGGAAAATATTTTTGATCGCAACAGTCCCTGTGAAACAACTCTTGGAGAACAGGCACACAGGTAATACCAAGATCTGCAGACAAAGCACCGGGCAAAGGCTGCAGAACCTGTCGGTGGCCAATGGACCAGCGGGCACTGCATTTGTAAGCTGGTCTTTCCCAGCTCAGGCATGTACATCTGCTGTCTGAGATGTCATTCTTTTGCTAGATTATTTTGACCCATGGGCCTTTGCTGCAGTAAATCAGATGATGTGCCTACTCGTTCTTGCTCGATGTTTCTTAGCAAGCAAACATGGTATGGTGGGTGGATGCAAAGCTAGTTTACATTTTTACGCTAGTTTTACTCCTCTGTAAATCCTACTCAGTAATGACTAATCCCCAAGTTGATTCCCCTTTCCCATTCGGATTATTTTATTTTCTCTAGATTTTGGTACTTTAATAAAGTTTAACCATTTAGGGTCTACCTGTTGTCATGCTGTGCTCCTTTGTGAGGAGCTGTGCAATTAATTAATTCCCACTGAGCTGGGGTCACTCTGCAGCAGCTCAAAGGCAGCAACAGATGTCCTGGGAAGCCAGGTGGCACTCAAAAAAGCTTGAGAGCCATACAGGTACATCAAGGAGCACAGCATGAGAAGACCCACCCTCCTAACAGCACCAGCTTGCAGGGGTGCTGGACCAGCTGCCCCCTACAGCTGAGCCTGGTCCCCAGGGATCAGCTTGCCTTTCCAGCGTGCAGTGAAGCTGCTCTGCAGAGCTAAGGGTGGAGGAGGTCCTGCCTTGCTGTGGCTCCCCTCCATCAGCTCGCTGATGCTGAGGCCCATTGTGCAGGCTGCAGCTGCACCCTGGCCTTGCTTTTTGGCCATCTCACACTCCGGAACGGATCAACATGGGCCCCATTAGGATCTGATCTCATTGCCCTTTGCAAGACAGCATACCTTAAATGGAGGCTGTTCTTTTATGCAGTTTTTGGCATGCAGGTGGTCCTCTGGCTCCCTCTGTTCCTCTCTCTTCTCCAGAGGGTAAAAATCTGCCTACTTCCTTCTCCTGTTCCTTGGTGTGGTGGTTTGGGTGGACTCACCGTTTTGCTTGCACCTTGCAGCCAAACACAGCCTGCTCTATCACCCTCCTGCCCCCCCTCACCCAGGGAGTAGGGGAGAGAATTTGGAAAGAAGGGCAAGGACTCATGGATTGAGATAAAAACTATTTACTAATTAAAAGAAAATGATAATGATAACAACAGTGATAACAGACTATACAAATGAGTGATACACAGTGCTCACCGCCCACTGACCAATTCCCAGCCTGTGCCAGCTGACGATCCCGGAGCCGAGACGGTCCCGAACCCAAACCCCGGAAGAGTGAGCCCGAGCGATCCCCGAGAGAAGTGCCCTGTCTTCCGGTCATCTCTGGTTAATATCCTGACATGACGTGATATGATCTGGAATATTTCATTGGCACAACCAGATGCCAGTTTTGGGTTTTGCTCCTCACTGCGCTTCCCCCTCCCAGTCCTAGTGCAGCTGTGAAACAGCCAAACACGGTGGCCTTGAGCTACAGAAGTAACTAAAAACATTGGTACTTTATCAGCGTTCTTCTCATGATATGTCTGAACTGAAACACTGAAAGCAAAACACTGCTATTCTAATTACTAAAAAGAAAATTAACTCTATCCTAGCAAAACCAGGACACTTGGCAATGAAACACCTGTGGTGCAATCTCCTGGCTTGTGAGGAGGTGTTTCAGCTATTGCCTACACCCCTCCCTACTGCAGCATCTGCAGTACCCCTGTGAGTCAGTGGGGCACTCAGCGTGGGCAGCAGCCCACCACGGAGAAGGAGGTAGGACAGGAAAAGGTCTGCTGGGGCTGGCTAATGTGGCTACTTCTGATGACAATCTAAGATCTAAAATTACTGCTATCAATCACCCATTTCTTCTGAGCAAGGTGAAATGAACCAACAGTGAAGATGTGAATTGGTTTGCCTAGGAGCCTAGGGAAGTTAATGGGATTTCCAGAGAGGCAGCTTTGCTGACACAATGCTGCCAGTCTTTGTGGTTTTAATCATGTGCCTTATATGTGGGTTTTTTTCTAGGGCTCTTGCAGTTTTAATATGATTACCAAGTTCTCTCTTCTTCTTTTCATATTGAGACAATCCTTGCTTGTGGGAGCTGTGAACAAAACCATGAGAACAAGAACCCCAGGGGCTTAAAATATCTGTATGTAAATAAAGGGTAACACCACAGAGATTATTTTCAAAGCAATGCATTGTTTTTCATCAAGACAAGACTTGCGCCCAACAACCTCAGCAACAGAGAAAACCAGTCTCTCCAGATGTGACTGAAACTGTATGCAATGACTCCTTAATACAACATGGGCTCTTCTACGGCCTCGCAGTTGCAAATACAGCCCTACCTAACTGGAGAACTGCTTTGTTGCTGTGCTTCTTCTGGTCTTTGTTCTCCACTTCCAGTTATCAAACCAGGAGGCACTGCTGAGGGAAGTTATAGGCATAAGCCAAAAGGTTGCTGTACTTCAAGTCCTTCATCCTTCTTGGGGAAAGGCAGCAGACCCAGGGTGCCCAGCAACTTGTGTTGGGAGGAGGCAGAACCCCACGGCTGTACTGAACTCTCTTCAGGTTGCTACATGAGGAATTTAACCAGACACATTTCTACCTTCCTTCCTGATGCAAGGCCTGTGGGATGCAAGAAAGCTGAGGGGTTGACTGGAAAGGACGTTCAGTGGTAGGGTCTGAACTGTTGTGGTACATGAGCAGGCAATTAATCAAAATTTTATTTGTGATCTTTACTGTGGTCCTTACACACCACAATAAGAAAGTGGGAGAGGGATGAACAAAACTACAAAAACCTGCAAGGAAAAGATAAATAAGACTAGAACAGCTTCAGGTTGGTTGATTGGATGCCGAAGACCCTAGATGAGATGAAAAGACAAACCATAAATTGTTACAAACCAGCTCACTGATGAGGCATATTATAATAGTTATTTTGACTCAAAGACATGAAATTGAATACCGTGACCTTCCTTAGAGCCCAGGCACAAAGGCAATAGCATCAGGCAACACCAACTGCTGGCACCCAGATGGTAAAGAAGGCAAGAAAGACAAAAGCATGACCTTCCACTTTGGAGAGTAAGGACATGTCCCGTGGGATGATGGGAGGCCTCTCCCTGAAAAAGTTGATTTACTCAAGAGTGCTTGCACTACCCTGTTTGAAGTGTGGCATGGACCATTTTCAGGTTCTGCTGCCTTCCCATCTTGGTAAAAGAAGAATTAAGTTTCCAGAATGAAGGCAAAAAGGGGGAGGGGGTAGAAAATGATTCTCAACTGTGAAGCACAACATATGCTAGCACGAAATTGAACAGCTTTCCATGCAACATATTCTAGCCAAGCTATTAGTAACACCTGATACACCCATGGTTCCCTATCAGTTACCTGCCAGCAATGAGCAATTGACTCAATATTATCAATTATGTTCCTTTCCCCTTTCCTTCCCTCCCACCAATTAAGCATCTGTTAATCATGAGAAATAATCCTCTTCTTGGAAAATAATGGGACAAACAATGAGTTCTTGCAATAAAATTGAGTATTATTGTAAATAATCATTAAGGTGTCCTGAAATAAGGTTGAGCCATATAATTATCCCAGAGATTTTAAGCACTATTATTTAACAAAACTCCTGTGGAAAGGTAAGCTGGTCAGGTCTGAGAGCCTTTGCATACAGATAACGTGTCAGAAATACCAGTCTCTACAACCTTTCCTCATGCATGTGTTTTCTAGAGTTCTCATCATTCTTGTGCCTTTTACCTAGTATTAGCATAAATGAACAGACACAAGATAGACCCATGTTCTCACACAGGCCCATACAGAACCAATAAGAGTAGATCACACAATCAGGAATTCTCTTTAAGAGGATCCTTTTTGTCTATCCCCCCCCGCCACACCCTTTGATTTAATCCACTCAACAGAGCAGCCCTAGCACTTGCCATGACCATGGCAAGGTCTGAGGTTACTTAGGCAAGAATGAAATGTATCTACGACAGACTCTTATGTGGATGCTGAAGCGACAAACATCTTACACAAGGCAATGTGATACAGAGCAGGTGCATACAAAGAGACTGAATCCAAGTTGTAGTTTAGGAAACTCTAACCTGCTTGCCTCATTCTGCAGTATTAATTAGTTTTTTTTTTACTCGGATTGAGTTCTCACTCCCTGAAGGAACAGATCTCCAGTTTACAGAAAGCACCTCTCCTTGCCACAGTGTCTAATGATGTGCTGTCTACATGTGAACAGCACCTGCAGCCCTGTCTCTGCCCTACACATCTGCAGGTTCCTGATCCAAGAGAATCACAGATGGAATGAAATTTAGCAGCTTCTTCCCCAGGTCAAAACCCCAGTGCCCACAACAGGGAAGAAGGCAACCCAGCAGGACGCAGCATCTCAAACAAACAGGGATAATGAGACTTACTGCTCTGTCTCCTTTGAACAAATGCCTGTGTGGCTTCCAGTATTGGTGACTAAGTGGCAGTTGCCCATTTCGTTGGCAGTTGGAAGCAGAAAACCTACCTAAAACTGCAACTGTACAACAGACCTTCTAAAACAGCCATCTACCTGGGCAGCCTTGCATCAGACAGAAGGACAAGTGTGTACACATAAAACTTTCAACCTGATTTAATAGTTTCTTGCCAAATATGTAATTACATGTTTTTCCACAAACACTGGAACCATGTACCAAAGCAGGCTACAAAGTTCACCTCTAAGTCTAGAAGACTTGGCCCAACTTGGCCCTGCACTTTCCAGCTAAGACTTGTTGGACATTTCTTAGCAGAATTGATCATGTCTACCTGACGCCCAGATGCCTTTCATGGTATGAATCAGGAAAAGCAGAGGATTGCAGCACAGGCCAGTCACATCCAGTTCTTCTCTGCCCCACCCCATCCTTCATCCTTCCTGTAAATCTACAGAAACTACTTGTTGTTTCCTTCAACTTACTTCTAACTGGATTCTGATCCACCTGCTTTATGCTTTTGTTTGCTTGGAGGATTCATATGTGAAGGTGCTAATCAATCACCTGTACTGATTTATCATCTTTAAAGTGACCATGGATCTGAAGGTACTGGCCTGACTGCTCAGGGAAAAGACATCTAATACACAATATACTTTTGGGACTAAGATCTTAGAAATATTGTAATCCTTATAATGGCAATAATAAAGATGAAAACCACTGAGTTATATCTGAACATCGTGTCCACAGACAATAAGATAAGAATCAGTCAAGATTGCAGAACCAACTCTAGTCCTGGGAAGGGGGAAGAGGAGGAATAAAACAATTTCCCACCCAGAAAGTCAATAAAAGAAATCAAGAAAATATCTCTCTCATTAATAGCAATTTATTATCATTAAAAGTAACAACAAGTAGGTTTAAATCCTTTTGTCTTAAAAATCTATGTAACACACAGGTCACTGCTACAGTTCTATGAAACCTATGGCAAAATTGTATCCCCAAATCACACTGTTCTGCCTCATCCTCATAGACATCAATGGGGTGGGACACATGCAAAACCAGATTGCTCTATATATCCCTTGTCCTAAGGATGATCATTAGGCTTCAAGATGCTACAAGTTATTCTGCAAGAGCTATTAAGTATAACTTTAGTTTTCCTCTTTGTTAATATTGCTGGAACAATCAAATATTTCACATAGTTTTTGGTGAAGTCGTAAGAATCTTTTAAGAACTGTATTTTTTCCTTGTATCTCTTCTTTGCTGCTAAAGTTTTCCTTTTTTTCCTTTTTGCCCCTTAGTGACATGGCTGCCCCGCTGCTGCAGGAGACAGAACCGCAGCGAAGTTTGCAGTCACTCTCCACACAGAATCACGTATTTCCTTCACATTCAGAAGCTAGTGCTCAGCTCTAGCACTTACCTTTAACATTGCTGCCAGAAAACCTGGCAGCACACACTTCAGGAATACTACATGCTTAATCTCCAGCTTCTTTGAGAGCTCTAGAGCTTAAGTTAAGCTCAAGCTAAGTACCCACAATAGCTAACTTACAGCTAGTTCAGATTTGTGTAAAGGAGCAGCAGACAGATGTTCTTCAGTAGCTTGCAGGACCAAAAAAAAGGCTCCACAAGCAAGCATGCTTACTGGTGAAAAGGAAGGATGGTCCTACTTCTGTCAAAAGCATTCAATGTGTTGAATTTAAGCTTACAACGTTACTCAATATGCAAAAGTAAGAGAAGCCTCTATGTGAAACCTTTATGGATAGCACAAATGCAGTGAAGGAAGAAACAGAACGCAGGTAAACTTTATATAGCTACTCAGATGTGGCTTGATTTCAGGTACACCAGAAGGTCTTGTTCTTCAGAAGACCCCTTAGATGGATATTTCTGCACGAACTTCACAGCAGCATGTGGAATTGGGGAGCTCAATGAAAACAGATCAGTAAGCAGCTTCACGTACATCCATCTCCACTCTGGATTTAGAGTCATGGGAAAATAAGTATAAACATAACCATAGGACAAATATATGTAGGAGGTACTAGAGCAACAGATTCTATGAACAGACTCCAGTTGTTCTACAACAGCAGTTCACACTGTTCTCTAAGCAGGCCCACAAGTTAAACTCCAGCAGAAAAGGGAGTGTTGAATTTACTCAATTAAAAATACTTTTTTGGAGTTTGTTCTCAGATGGATCTCTTGGGGAAAAAAAATAAAACAATTCTTACAGAAAAACTAAGAAGTCCTGCCTTACCCAACATCCTAAACTACTATCTTGCTTTGTATATGTACCTAACAGTTTATGAATATCCCACACTTACTCAATAATACCTTAATGACTTTTAACTGAGGTAGCCACTAAACCATCACCACACATTAGCGATGCCAATACAAAGGGAAAAGCTCAACTAAGAACAGTTACTTTGCCAAAAGCAGTAGTATTTGCTTCCAAAAATGAAATTTTCTGTCTTGCCCTCCTCCTCCCACCCTTGTTTCACTTCCTGTTTCTCCTCTTGCCCATCTCTAACAACCAGCAACGAGGAAAAATTTAGCTTTCCACTTCATTTGTAAAATGTCTTTGGATATTCAACAGCAAATTTTCAAAAGAAGAATCAGTGAATTTACTTTTAAATGAATGCCAATTAAAAACTAACACTGAAGGACAACCTCCAACTCCAGCCTCTGACATATCAGGTGCCAGCTCTATCATTTCCCCACATGTGCTAGAAGCTGCGAAAAGATGCCTGCACACACAAAACACAGAAGTTGTGAAAAGGTCCCTTTCATTGTAAGTCTTGTCCCATATATGTAAACACACAAAGCATTACCTGTCTAATCGCTGTCTTTCAGGTACTCAGGAAGTTAAAATAAAATGGCAATTATCATTCCCCTAGCTAAAAGGTACATAGATGTAGAATATCCTTGACTTTTCTAGTGGCATTCATTTTTTAAAATGAAAATATTTTCAAATTACTTCTGTAGTTATAATAGCCTATATTCAAATTCAACATGAAAAAAAAAATCAACTTTAAGAATAATTAATACCCTGGTATTTTTGAAAACATTTCCAGGATTTTTTTGTGGTCCCTTATCACAGATCTTTTCAGGGTAATTCAGAATCCCCTCTACCTACATCCAAATCAACCAACCACCCAAACAGGAAAATCTCAACTGAAAATCAAAACGTCCCAATATCTAAGTTGTTTAATACTTGTATTGCAGAATGCACATTTAGTTAAAGTTCTGTAGTTTAAACATTCAGTCCTGACTTCTTTTCTTCAACCACTATTTTCTCTATCTAGATCAGATACTGTGTGTATATCCCCAAATATAAAAATAAAATTCTATGAATTGTATGCAACCATACATAGTGCAGTTCAAGCAATACTGAGGTGTTCTCCTTGTTTCTGCAATGCATGTGGACAACAGCAAACTGCGGGGTGATGACTGTAATGTGGTCCTTGGGCTTCTTCTTCCACAGAGACACACAAAGCTACTTTTGTTTTAAAACTCTAGGCTAAACCAGGGAGACATTAAATAATTTAACTGTGGTAACTGTACTGTCAAGAATTTCTGAATTTCCTTATACATGTCTAGATTACCCAAACAGATTTTTTGTTAGAAGTCCTTCCTTTACTAGAACTCCTTTTTCAAAAACCACACACCAAAAAGCTGTTTCCTGCTTTGATTAGATACAGCTGCTCATCAGGTAGGAGTAGATGAAGGTAGCTTATTACATTATATAACTAACCTCATCCTTATGAAGCTTATGTAATACACAAATTAAAGATTCCAGTTAAGCATCACCACATACTAACCCTTCATATTTGTATAAGATGACCAGCTATTAAATTGTTACTAGTGCAACTGTACACAGGCATCTTGCTTTACCATACTTATGTTATAGTTCTCTTCTTAAAACATTCCACAACCACCTCTGCATTTGGGTAATTTTTGTCCATTTCATCTATTCAGCCGCTGTGTTACCACTTCCCGGTACATGATAGAGATATATATCAGCAGAAGAAAAATTACAAAGAAATCATCTAAGAACCCCAAAATTCCAAAGAGGGCTTCAGGAAGAAAATCCAGAGGTGAAGCCAGGTAGAGTAAGGCTCCAAGCAAGCAGAGGAATATTCTGATGCGAAACATCCAGAAGAGGCCCCCAACAGAAAACATCTCCCTGAAAGCATGCCGTAATAATGTGGGCAGATCCATAATTCTTTCCATAATCTATGAAGAAAGAAACCAAGAGTCAATATTTTGCTTTAGCAACAGGCCCATGCTAAATGGGTCTTTTTCTTAGGCTGGTTTCTATTACTACATTACAGCTTTGGAATCTGTTAGTTTATAAGAATTGAAACAAAAATCAGTAAGACAAGACTTTCTGGATTTAGTTTTGCTGGGTAAAAAGTCACATTTAGAATATATATGTTTTCAAGAAATAGTAAAACTGTGTTATTCTATACTGTAAACTCACTACAAAATACATTGGCATCTATTAAAAAGGAAGAGCAGTGACTACTAGAGCAAAACAAATGACTGAGAAAGTGTGAAACAGCAAACAGGTTAACTGGAGTGAAATATTGATCAGAATGGAAGACAACTAGGGATTGTGAAAAAAACCCAATATGTAAAGTAGGATAGGCTGCAGTTCTTCAGAAACGCAACAGTCCCCAGCCTGGCATATGACCAGTGATTCACATAAGTTTCCAAAGGATGGATCAAGCTTCAAAGTAAACCAAAGAACCTTGAAATGAATCCATCCCTGGCTCCTTTCCATTTTTCTACTAGGATCCTGTCATCTCAGTGAGGGACTGCTCAATCGAAAATAGTCAGATTTTTGTTGTGAGGCATAGGGTGAGGTGAACTTTGAAATTTTTTTTATACTGGTTCCTTTTCTACTGACACAGTTTCTACACAGAGCCATGACATTAAAATGAGTTATTGCCAAGGCTGAAAAAGGTCTCTAGAAAGTAGTTTTGTATGTGGTTGAGGCAATACACTGTGTATAAACCAAAGACAATTTATCTAGTCTGATCAGGGCTTTAAACCAAAGACAATTTATCTAGTCTGATCAGGGCTTTAATGCAGACTTCTGGCATGACCTCTGACACATTACTGGGGACTAGACACAGAGCCCATAGAGAGGTCCAATGGAGCCTGAAAGGTAGTTTTAACTTATTCTGGTTCAGAAGTATAACTGTTTTGTCATTTACAATATGAAAAAAAAAATTCCTGTCTCACACTTCTTCTGTCTCTTTGGAGTATAAAATCTTGTTGCTATATCCAAACAAAATGAACAGATGAAGACAAGCAGGGAAATTCCTAGTATGCATGCATGTGCTTTTCACCTTGTAAATCAGAACATGCACATCGAAGACAAGCTCACAAGGCTGACTTTCTAAAGTTCATAGAAAGTCAACCATCTCTCTTAGCTATTTATAAAAAAAAAAAAAAATCTTGTTTTTTTCATTCAAAGAGCAGAATAAAGACTGCAATACACTCTAGGAGGAAAATAAAAAAATCAAGACAGCATATAGCTTAAAATCTGAGGAAGAAAGGCACAGAGTAGAACTTCAGATTCTTGTAATCAATGTAAAGACATCAATCAGGTAAATATTCTTCCCTGCACGTCATGTATTTCATTAAGTGTTTTCACTGGATAATTATTAATCCTTTCAAATTAATGAGTCATAATTTTAAAAGAACTTAAAATATGAATAGGGAACTCAATGCTCATTAGCAGTCCTCACTCTCAACAAAAACGCAAAGTTTCCATATATTTCCACAAATTGCAAATAGATATTTTCAAGGTTGTAGGTTTGCCCTAACTATATAAACATGAATTTCCTAAGGAAATATTGCATAGTCCCTAAGCATCATGAAGAGAAAATTCATAACCCAGGGGAAAAGAAAAGGAGGAAAAAAGAAACCAAAACAAAAAAACCTGCTGTTAATCTTGCCTAAAATAACTGACTTCCACCCAAATATACCCCAAACTTACAGATCTGGGCTGTCCCGAGAATCTCCGATTGTAGTCATTAACATCTTGAAATACTTGGGTTGCATCCTGCTGATCTTCACCAAAGAGTGGTAAAAACAATGTTACCTAGGCACATCAGGGAGATTTTGTTACATGTGCAACTGTCTTTTAAATACAGGCATTGTGAACTATAAATGAAAACAGCAATCTTCAGTTAACTACATAGAACAAACTTTGTTTTAGTTGAATATTTAGGAACAAAATAAAATGAAAACTACTAAGATGGATACTGCTGCTAAGTTTTAACAAATTAATTGCTTACAACTCTTTACAGAGTGTTATTTTTTAAAAAAAGATTGTTAAAAACAAGCATAAGAACTCTCCTTCACAGAGAGGCTTACAAATTTTTCTAAACATCTAGATGTTTCAGAAGTGGGACAGATGATTTGGAGAAGAAAGTTGATTTACCAAATTAATCTAGTTTTGTTTCTTAAACTGAAAAGCAAACAAAGCAACCAATGAGGCCATTCTTATTCCATCTTTAGAATGGCCTCGCATTTCAGCAAACAAGCAGCAAAACTTTTCAATGTGGACGTTCACACCAAAACCAAGAAGAATAACATAGAATAATAAGTTAACAGAAAAAGATATTAACCTTCAGCTCTCCTGTAAGCACAGAGAACTCTGCTGTGCTCTTGGGTTAACTTTCATGCAAACATAGAAAAATATGTAAGATCATATTCACATATATCTTATACTATTTTTCTGTACAGGAGTTTCTGAAAACTTAAGACTTTTATTTGGAAGTGATGATCAGGTATAAAATGCAGACTACCATAGGAAACAGAAAATGCATAGCACTTTAAATTATTACAGTCTTCAAAAGCTCCCTCTGTACCTGGCCACTAAATACATATCTGTGCAGCAGTCACATTTAGCAAATGACAGCACAAGCAGATCTACATTCAACTTCTAGCCCTGCCACAAACCTTCTGAATGACTCACGTTGTTAGTGTGTACATACTTCCATTCCTCACTTATAAATCAGACCTTACTTTTCTTATTTCACAGGGTGAGAAAGAATG
Source organism: Antrostomus carolinensis (assembly GCF_000700745.2). Taxonomy (NCBI): domain Eukaryota; kingdom Metazoa; phylum Chordata; class Aves; order Caprimulgiformes; family Caprimulgidae; genus Antrostomus; species Antrostomus carolinensis. The sequence goes on from NW_010293721.1 coordinate 19,929, forward strand.
CATAATCATGCAAGCAGTTCTACCCAATTTACCTGTTACTCAGAGGAAGGCAGAAGAATATCTATGTAAGGAGAGACACTAAAAAAAAAACCAAAAACTTATTTTCCCCTTTTTCCTCTTCCTCACTTTTATTTTTTGAGTCTCTTTCCTCACTGGCTACACTCCAAACTTATTAATTCTTCCTCTAGTCATACCTATTTTTCTTTCATTCCTCTGTCTTCTTACAGTCATCTGTCCTGCTGATACACACAATCAAAGCATGATATACTGTATGGACAAGGGCATGAAGCATGTTACATAATTCATCAGAAGTTACTACCGTTAAAATAAAGATGTACTTTTGTTAGAACATACACTATAAGACTCAGAGATCCTCAGTGTTAATAAGTTGCAGGGACATATTTCAAACTGACAATGTAAGTAAGTTTCGTAGGAATTAAGTTAATGCTTGCTCTATAAAGCTCAAATTAATAATACATACAAACTAAAAATAGGGACAAAGTAAGAAACTGACATGGATAGGTTTTTTTTGGCAGGGAAAGAAGGGAGTGGGTACTTCTCAGAAACCACTAGTATAATGCCTACTGGCAGTCTTCCACAACAGCCAGGTCTTTCAGATGCCAGTTCTGGCAAAGAAGTTATATAACATCCTGAACAGAAAGCATGGAAGAATCATAACAGTTAAGATCTTACAATTTTCTGTTTTCACATACTCCTTTACAGAAAAATGGCTGAGTTATCAGTGCTGTTCACTTAAAAGTTCCAGGAACAATCTGTATTTTTTGAGCCATTTGGCAAAGCAAAAAGTTCACAAAAACTTTATGTCCACCATCTACATCTCACATATCCATATTCTTTCAGCTTCTCAGACTTCTGTCAGTCTTGCTACTGCAGTTCACATGTAAGTGCTTTTTTCGTAAGCTGTACTAGATACCCAAACTACCAGGTCTGTGGTTACTTAAAATATTACCGTTTGTCTGCAGATTGGACAACGGATGGCACCAAGCCATGAGCCGTATCTCCAGTAGGCAATAATGCAGGAACCTGATGAACATAAGTTACAGACATTTAAACTTCTGAGTTGCAACACCCACTGCATGAAATATGTTACACACCAAGCAAAACAACAGAAGTGTATAAGCAGTTAGGTTAAACCTATATTTTCTGGTGTAATTTTGTATACAGCATTCACTGAGGATTCCAAGAACCAATGTGTTCAAAGCCAATGCTACTAATGAGAAAAACTGTGAATAGATTCAACTGCATGATTAATTTTAAAGTATTTTTTCCTGAAAAGACAAAAAACTTCTTAATAATTAAGTGAAGAAGCAAATAATTGAAATTTTTACCAGTCTAAAATTCAGTAGTCATAAAAATGTCAAGATATGTAAAATTCATCCTAAAAACCTGGCTCTATTATCAGAGTTCCAACAGGTGAAGGAATACATAAAAATCTGAGTACTTTAACTGTTTTCCAAATTTGCATTTTTTTTTTTTTTTAATGCCTAGGCATAGTATGCACTATATACACCATAAAACTAGATTAATGCAGTGAAAGAATCCTACTGGAAACTTGAAGGGGAGGAAGCAAAATGCTACATAGGGCTTTTACACATAAATTGGAATAGTTGGGCCTCAAAAAAAAGAAGGCAAACACTTTACGCATTGTGAACTTAAGTCTTAATTCTTCAGGACTTCCTGAAAAAAAAACCCAACATGCTGAGATAAAGATAATACCAAGCAGAAATTTCTACTCTTTCTAAGCCAGTTTTTTTTAATGGTACATTTCCAAGTGTTATTCAACCTCTTCAGATTTTTACTAACTGGAAAGAAACTATACTCTGTCCTTGACATTTTTAAATTAACAGCAGTTTCAATCCTGATAGCACAGAAAAAAATGCAGCATACTCTCAAAGTAACTGTTTATTTCCAGATGTATTTTCTCAACAATTTATATAGAAATTATTTCTGATGCAGACTAGAAGATAAACAGTTAAAAATCAAACAAAGCCTTGCATTAGGATGACTGTACTAGTGCCAAAACTTGGTATTTCTGTTCTGGTTTATTTTCATATTTCTATTCTGGTTTTATCTTTGGGGCTTGGGGTTTTCTTGCTCACCACAGAAGAGATGTCCACAGTTTGTTTCTATAGGAAATGTAGCCTGTTGCAAACAGACTGGACAGGACATATCTGTATAGAAGCGATGTCTATCACCAGCAGAAGCATCCTGCTGGAACAGAAGAGAAATACAAAGGGTTAGAGATACTATGTTTACATAAGTCTATTGAGTTAAAAAAAAAATAAAAAATCCAGTGTTCATTTACTAGAAGTCAAATGCAAAACTATGTGAAATGAAAGAGAAATACATTTAAATTAAAAAATCAAGCATACTTAAATGCAAAAACTGATTCACTAAACAAGTTCTTCTTCTGACAAGTCCATTATTTTCCCTTCATCTGTTACATAGGTATGCGCTTCAATCTAGTTAAAGACAGCAAAGAAAGAACCTCTTTGGTCCTTCACATTAAGCTAGGTTAGACATGCTGACACACGAACAACTACCAGGATCTAGACTGTTACTTCATTATCCTAAGTAGCCCTGGCCAGAGCCAGGTAACTGAACTGCATTGCTTACCCACTGCAGTATTTAGTGTTCCAAAGCCCAAGCACAGACATCAGCTTGTGTATGTCACTGCCACAAAATGGTTTTTATTCCCATTTTGCCATATTTATCTTCCACATAAATATGCACTGTAGTTAAAAATCTGTTACTCTTTCAAGAAGTATTATGATGAAAGACCCTCCTCAACACTCTCCCAAAAGTATGGCTTTTCACGCTACACCTGGGACTCAGCAATTTCCAGTAGCGTGGTGTAGACTCTCCAATCCTCTCCTCTTCATGACAGAACCGGGTGCCATCACAGAACCACAGAATGGTTTGGATTGGAAGGACCTTTAAAGATCATGTAGTCCAACTCCACTGCCATGGGCAGGGACATCTGTCACTAGACCAGGTTGCCCAGAGCCCTGTCCAGCCCGACCTTGAACACTTCCAGGGATGGGGCATCCACAACTTCTCTGGTCACCTTTTTCAGTTCAAAACCGTTGCCATTTGTCCTGTCACTAAAGGCTTTGGTAAAAAGTTTTCTCTGTCAGTCTTTGTTGCCTGGTTCTCACTGCTGTGCCATTGTTCGGCTACACAGTTTATCAGCTGAAACATCTAACCCCTGTCCTGTGGCAGCAAGCTGTACTGCAGATTTCCTTTCCTTTACCACTAAGTTCCCAGGAACATTGCAGGAAGCACACAGCATAATCTAGCACACTCCACCTTGTGGCAAAAAACTTATTTGAAAAAAGAACAAGTACTTAATTTTAGTTACTTAACTTATCCATTAAAAAAGGCTACGTTATCTCATTACTTGATAAATTTCAAGAATGCCTCTGTACAGTAAGTAAGCTTCCATGATTTTCAAGACCAGCTTCTTCCAGAACCTCAGAGAAGTCTACACTACCCCAAACCAGATAGGTGAATGATGCCAACACTTAGCACAGCACCTGCTCAGTTTGAAGCTGCTGACGAAGAGCTCGCACTAGCTCTTGATTTTCTGGGTGTATGTTCTGATGTTCATTTCTGTGAAAGGAAATATAAGCAACAATAAAAACTGAACACTGTGACCCAACACTGAAAAATAACTGATTAAAAAAAAGAAACTTGAACAAAGGGCAAAAAAATAATTCTTTCCTGCTCTAAAGGATTTTAAAGGAAGTACACAAACAATTAATGAAACAGGACATTTTTTCTAGATTCTAAAGTTAATCTGGACACTTAAAGCTGTACAGCAGCGCGATTTTTCAGAGAGATTCCATAATCATGAAATCATGTTAAAACTAGATTTTCATCTGAAACAGAATTAAGCCATTAGCCTGGAAAAAATCAAGTTGTTTGAAAGCTTTTATATTCATCATGCATAAATATTTTTAATTTTTGTCTCCACTGCTAGCTTTTGTGTTGTTGGTCTACTAATAAACTCATTTTTTTTCACTCACTACCTAAGTTATAGAGCTGAAAAATCCCAATTATTTCAATTTTATCTCCTACATAAAAGATTAAGACATAACATTTGCATAAGAAGGGGTAGGTAAACTCTTAGTTTTAGAATTTTGAATTTATATAGCTATCAGCAGACTAGATATAAAAAGAAATCACTAGTTTTAAATCATTCTTTAAAAAGAAAGACACCACAGGCAAGAAAACTACAGGTTAGAGATGCCAAGGGGAATCGTAGTGAAGGAACTCACTGAAGAAAGGAGGTTGGATATATTACAAGTTTGAAATTCAAAAGCACAATGGGAACAGAATTGGAATTAAAAATTACGCTGGCAACATTAAGAGGTGTGGAGTTACAATAAATATGAGTCAATAGCATCGTACTAAAACCTGCATTTTTATGCTGTAATTATTCTTACGGATTTCACCAGTGATACATTCTGCTCAGTACTGTTGATGTCTCATCTGGATTCTGTTTTCAATTTTGGGCTAAATGCATAAAAACATGTAGAGAAGTTGGAGGAAGTTCAGAAGAGAATAAGAACTACTGCCCACATTTTTTAAACATTAGAGAAAAAGTGGAGAAATGTCAGTTCATATAGAAGACTGTTCATGGAGAGAAAAGGGGACAGTATAAGGCTTTAATTCTATAAATACGAGTAATTAATTCCCACAATTATCTAAGGTTGGTGCAAAAACATTTCTAACCACTAAGTGTGCAAAATCAGAAAAGGTCACCTTAGGGTACAGTCTATCTTTGACTAAAAGTTAAATTGAAAACAGGCTGCAATGCTCCCAGGGGTGATCTGGGCAAGTTGATCCTCTGTCAGAGCTGAATTTTTAGGACATTTTCTGGTTGCAGTGCTATTTACGTAATTTCCTCAGTAGCTCTAGGAGCTTCTGCAGTATTTTCCTTCACGTGGGCAATCATAATACTGCATTACTGCTATCTTTAACGTTTTGTCTCCTCCACTCTTTTTTCAAAAAGGAACAGACAAACCTCATATTTTTCATACTAATAATTACACAGTCTTTTGTAAAAAGTAAACATATTTAACACTAATGTGGGTGGATATATATGAACGTTATATGATGAGAAGTTTACATTAAAGCCCTTCTTGCCCACCCTGGGTCTCCACGAGTCAGATTTTGTGGATGTTGTGTGTTTTGCGTGTTATAATCTATAACAGTATTTTCTGGTTTAAATGCTACAAATGAGCTTATTTTGCACCTTCAGTTTGCCAGAACTTTGATATATATTGAAATTCAATTCAAATCATGTACAAGTGGAAGGTGTGAATTACAAGCCAATTTATTCTGATTCCTTCATGAACAACTAATTGCAAGTTTGCAGCTAAAGCATTATCCAGTGAAAAGCTATACTAAGCAAAGAAGACTTAAGTGCTCAAATTTAAAAAGTAGACATGGTGAAGTTACCTGGGCGATATCTGCATATCATCCTTATTCAAATACTTCATTTATTTGACTTTACTCTGGTATCACATACAATGTGGAATATATGAGAGTATTTGTAGAGCTGCAGAGGTACAATATGCACAATATATGTCATTATGCATAAGATGCTGATGTAGCGGAACACTGTGAGATGTCCAGGAGGGGACAGGCAGAGCTCAAGACATACCCAATTTATAACTTTTGTCATGTAATTAGAGTGAGAAAATAAATGAAATAAATGAAAAACAATATGGTGCTATGTATTAAAGGCATTATCAAACACTAGCCAGAAAGAAATAAAGTTAGATGTGTAGTCTTTTAATTTGACCATTTCTGAGTGCTAGCACTACATAACTTGACATGGAAAGATTGTATTATGTATCACAAAGGGCCCCACCAAACTACCATTACCAGAAGGACAAAGGCTGCCTACTCATTCACTGTGCAGTCTCACACAGGGAAAGTGAGGGACAGTACTTACGGGGACTGGTGTATCACTGTGCAATGATGGCCATTGTTAATTTCCAAGGATTAAGGTCTCATTTCTGCTGAAAATACTGACTTGATCTTATAATCAAATCATATGATAGGATTAAAAAAATGAGAGAAAACGTAAACCTGCATATTCATAAACATGGGCTAGGTAAGTCATCTGGGACAAATAGGGAATCTCTGCTATAACACACTTGAGGGTCAGGCTCCCTTTAATTTGTTGGACAAACTAAATTTTCACAGTCTCATTTGTAATGTGACAACCTACTCACAATTTTGAAAGACGATGGAAAAAGTCTGGCTGCATTTTATCAAAATTTATAGCTCCGAGACATACAGGCTTTGCAAAAGTATTTCACAGTGACTGAACTAAACATCTGCAACTTGGCATATATGGTAATTACTGCTATTAAGTTTCTCCACCAAAAGCACAGAGACCTTCTACTCATGCCCTGATGTAATGCTTCACTGAGTCCTCCCTGCTGGAAACAAGTACAGTAACCATATCCCTTCACAGTTCTTTCCATATTGCACTTCTGCCCCCTAAAATCTACTGCGACATATGTGCCTTGCTGCCTACTTTCCCTTTCTATTCAGTTCCCGCAATCTTATTCACCACCCTAAGCTTTCTTTCACGTATTCTTACCCAGGACCTGTTCCTACCCAACTTCGGTATGGAACATGTTGCATACAGAAATATGGGTGGCAAAGAGACTGGGGCAATGGACACAGTATAAGAACATACAGATCACTGTATTGCCTAAGACAACTAGAAAAGAAAATACTCCTTTTCTCCCCAACTCCCCCTTCGGTGCTATATAAATAAGAAATGCTATACTTTTTTACTGTACAGATTTTCTACTATACTGTGCAGATTTTGATGGAGACAATACAAAGGAGGTAGAGGAAAAATGCTACTGAATACAATTTCAGAAGGTACCAGAAGGCACAGTGGAGAGCTAAAAGGATGCTGATAGGACTTTCAGTAGCAGTCATGCAATGCAGAAGTAAACAAGCTTCAAAACAAGTATGGAAGCTTTGTGTCTGAATTTTTTTGCCTCTCCAGAAAATAAACCATCAGGGCATGTAACAGGACCCGCAGACAAGCTTTTTACTGAGCTGCATTACACTGCAGAGGCAGTTAGTAAATAGCCCTTTTCTCCCTCCCCAACTAAGCCCTCATCACTGATGTACCACCTTCCTGAACTCCAGTCTTGAGTGACCTCCTGCTACGCTTGCGCACTGCTGACCCTTGTTCCACTCACTTTTTTTTCATGTTCCTAACTTACTTCCTTTTATAAAGTTCAAAAATAAAATGTTTACTTTTAAACTAAACATTTAAAATTCAACACACAAATGCTAAAAATGTCAATATAAAGGGTAGAGAAAGCATAAGAGCACAGGGGGAAAAGAGGCACTCATCTCAATAACTGAAACAGCCTTGGAAAGAAAAGCAAGGTGAAATGTATATGTTTCTCTTAGATTCCTTTGCTATCTCCTGGTCCTGAACAGCAGCACTGCCTTGCAGTAGTGCAACCAAGCTTTCCCACTTCTGGTTTCTTTCGTACCTTGCTCTCCAATACTGCCTACCCCACTAATACTTCTCATATGCACAGATCTTCCCCAGTAAATTCCATAATGCCAATGTGTCACTAAAATTGAGTTCTCTTAGCTGTTTAAAATCTTGTATGTTCAGAAGTCTACAGAGATCCACAACCCCCCCCTCCCAATCTGAAGCTCAGACTTATTTTCCAAAACATTTAGGCTAAGATATTTGTCAGATTGCAAGGAAAAACTCTGAAATGAAAAATAAGCCTTGATTACTTACTAACATTTTGCTTTATGGAAGCATATTAAAGTCCATTGTTTTCCAGCATATTCGTTTACAAACAAATCAGTCAATTTATTCAGGTTTGGGTTTTTTTTGTTTGTTTGTTTTTGCAGGAGACTGCAACTAGAACATACATGGAAGACTATATCCTATCTTAATTGTGGAGCCATTATTGAGAAATCTGTACTTTGTAACCGAATTATGACACACCAGCCATATGGACTCTGAAGTCAGCCATTTTCAATTTTACAGAATGATGAACATTATTCAGTTTGATCATCTGAAGATAAGGAAGAGTTAAAATTTACTTTTGAGAAATGCATAATTTCATTCTAACTATGAATTAAATTATGAAACTCTCCCAAACAATTAATTAGAATAAGTGATCAAACAATAATTTCCTTAATGTCACAAAATCACAGTTGTTTTGGATACCAATGCAAAAATTTGTTGAGAAAGTTAGAATTTTACAAATGCAGGTATGTAGATTACTTCCTGTCAACATATTCTCACCTTAAAAGCGTATATACCAGAGCAGCAATGAAAGTGAAACTGAGCACAACTGCCACCAGTACCTGGTCACTTATTCCTTCTATAACTGAATCATTATCTAGCTTCAAACTCTGAACTTCTGCTTGGTGACTGGCCATCACAGCCCTAAAATGTAAAAAGAAATATATACATATACATACATATATATATTAAAACATACACGCACATACATACATTTTAAACAGTTAAAAATAATACGTATACACATCTATTAATACACACAATACATTCCTGATGCAACAGATTAGTAATTGCTGGGAGAAAATATGATAAAAGAAGGAACAGACGCATTTTTACCAGACACTGAACTTGCTGCAGAGGACTGCAAAACATTTGTCTTGCACAGCAGCAAACAACTCTTAAATGACTGTGTTATGATCTAAACATTTTTCTAAAAAACATGAGTCAGGTACTTTACCTGGGAATCTTTACCAGACAAATTGCCTAGGAACAGGTCATTGACAATCTCGACATATTCTAAGGACAGTTCATTTAAAAAAGTGTAACGACTCTGCGTTATCAAGAATTTTAGCTACTATAGAACACATCATTGCTGCTAGGCTGGGACAACTTAATTTTTAGAAACCTAATTTTCACCACTTATGTGAAGAAAAAGACAAGGACACTTGAGGCTTAGTTGTTTTTAGAGTGTCAAATGCCCATCTGGATACACAGGAATCACCTAATGTACTTTATATTTTATCTGTCATTACTATGCATTACCATCCTTCAGCTGGAAACATGGGAAAAACTGGAAAGAGAAAGAGTATTATGAGGCTTCCCCAGTTAGACTCATTGTGTTTTATATTCATTTCATATACGCAACAATCAGAATGACTTGCCAATGCCAACATATATTACCCTACAGCGTTAACCTACAGTTAGATACAAGCAAAATAAAATCGTTTCCAACACACTGATAAATCACTCCTGTTGCAGTTAGGAAGTGAAATGAACTACAGCTGTGAATATTATGAAAGGAGAGTGAAGTGAACTCTGGCAAATGACCAAAAGAGTCATATTGAAGCTGTGTCCATGCACAAAGTATTTTTCATCCAGAGCTGACATAAAATCTCAGCATCAGTTCCTGAGGTCAGGTAAGACTAGTATCATTTACCTTACTTCCTAGTCCAGTGTGCATGCCTTAAGCTTGCAAACTTCCATCAGTGTTTCTTTCTACTTCACAGCTCGTGTGCCATGTTTTAATTTGAACCTTGCTGTCTAGCAAACATCACAGACGCTGCCTGGCCCAGAATTAATTGCAAAACTGAAATGGAATAAAAGTCTTTGGTATTTTAGTGCATACCTATAATGACTACCCTGGCAAGGTTTCAACATGCCAGTCTACTGCTAACATAAAAGTGTAATCTTTTCCATAAGATGGGTACTCTCACCCTCCAGATCTCCTCTTGTATGAGTTGGGGAGCTTTTTCCAAGCTTCCTTACATTTGTGGGAGCTGCCCTCTGTAGCAGCACTGCAAGAGAAGCTGGTATATTCCAACATTACTGTAAAAAAAAGGTAAGTGGTATAATTAAGTACCATAAGAGCAGAGAAAACTCACACAGAATGAAGGGTTGATTCCTTTAACTGTTGTTGTATTTTTGGGCTTCCACTGTGAAAAATAAAATTAAATAATGAAACATATATGAAGTGAAAAGATAAGCTGTCCTAAGTGTCCCAACCTGAACTGAGACTAACGTTTCTGTAACTACAGTAATAATTTTTGCTAATTACAGCTTTCCACAAGCAACTATGTCATAGTCTAACTACTGAAATGTTGATTAATATTTGGAAAGAGTAACTTTTCCCAAAGGTGGAACACCAGTGACTCATCAAGAGCCATGTTTAAAGTAGTTCAATATCGACACAGGTTTCATATATACTAATGAACAAAAGACCAGGTCTTGATGGAAAGGTCTTACATAGGAACAAGAGCCTATACAAGCAGTTATAGTATTTCTCTGTGTAGCTAGTTACACAATTATATTGCTATAGTCAAAGCCATGAGGCTAAGGTGTTATGAAGGTTTTCGGAGCAGCAGTTCCTTGGTGCTGAGGATCTGGACTGAGAGGTGTTCTGTGATGCCTCCCCAGCTCAACATCACCAACCTGAGTACTTTATTTCTTTGCCTATCCAATCCTGAATAAACATCTCTCTCTTACAACGTATCATTCTGGGATGCTCATTTTTCACAACTGTTTCTCAGGCAGCCTGCTTGTATCTTCAACTCCTATGTTTTCTCTCCTTAAGTACCACCATCAGTCCACTAATTTTTACTGTGTCACAGTGTCGTTTCTCAGTACAAAACCAGAAGTAAAAGGCAAGGAACTGGTATGTGATGATTTCTCCATTGCCCTGAACCAGCTATATTAGAATAGACCAACATCCTAATAACAACCACATCCCATTGTTACACGCTTGTTTTCACAAAGACACACTGTGGCAGAGACATACAGATGCTTTAACTGCACCTTTGGAAGGCAAGTGTTTCTCACACTGACACCCGAAAGGCCTCCTGTGTCACTGCTTGCTTGGTGCATTCTGAAACCAACACATGAACAAACATCATACAAAGTTAACTCGGTTTCCCTGAACAGCCATAAATCATCCACTCTAGAGCACTCTCTCTCTCTCTCTGCATGGTCCTTGCAACAATGCTCTCAGTCCTTACTTGCCTACCATTAATAGCACTCACTACATCTGCTTGCCTTCATTTCTGCTCATGCACACTTCTTGAAATATGAAACTGTGGTTAGCAGCACAAGATGAATAAGAAATACACAGATCCTCACCTTCTCTTCCTTCCCACACGTAATGACAGTTACTTGTATCTACTTCACCCCTTCACTTACCACATACGACTTTCCCAACAACCATTTTCACACAAATGTAGTGTCCAAAAAAAAATTCCTGCACAGTCTTTCTGGCTACATAAAAAGCTACTCCCTCAAACACTTTGTCTTCATGTATGTATCAATACTGCCAAGATTTAAAGAGGGGGAAGTGGAATCTTTGCCTTAGTCTCTCTCTCAGTTGCTTCTATTACTAAATTCTAGAGAAGATGGGCTACCAATGCTTAAGGCTCATGTTGTTCATGTTTTAACTTACTTGCTGCTTCTAGACAGCAAGTAAGTGCAGAGCATCTTCCCCTCATTGCCTCTAGCACTTTTTCTGAACCAGACCATTGCACAGGAGGGCTGACAGGACTTGCATAGACTAGGAACTACAAACAGAAGGGTTTCACTTCAAAAGATTAATACATACTTTCTCAGAATAGTTATTCAAGCCTCAGCAGAGACAGTAACAATCCCCTCCTACACTTATCTCTGGATTAGCATGTAAAAAAAGCAAGAGCTACAGGGAGAACATTGCTAAAATAAATTATTTGAAAATTGTCTGAATGAAGGAGGAAAGAGTTTTCTGATTTCAAGTCCATTTTGAACATTTTTCAAACAAAATATCTAGAACTCCAAGCTTGCAGTTCATGTTTCTTCAGGTGCAACCACAACAGCCTATGAACACATCTGCAGTGGTTTGAATGTGTAATAGACTAGCTAACAGTCCTAAAATAGCTGCTAAGGAATCTTGCCTCCCAGTGCATGTGGTTTAGCAGCAGTGCTCTTTCAGTTGTACAATTAATAAGCAGGCTATAGCAGACTTAATTCTTAAGTTATGTAATTAAGACCCTTCAGTCTTCAGAGACAACCAGCACTGATGAGGACTAAGTGCAAATCAGAGAAGACTTCTAGAACAAGACTTTATCACAGACACCTAATCTCTACTAAAATAATAACTGGCAATATTTGATATCATTTAACAGCATCTTGATGTGATTTGTATTAAAGTCAACCTCTTTAGGTTGATCCATTACATTTGTCTGGTTATGCAAAAATAACAGTATTTCATCAACCTTTTCATCATATAATCCTTTTCAGATCAGCATTCTACATCACAGGCTCTTCAGACACTAATTTTAAAGCTGTTCTTTCTTCTCGTGTAGATTTATGTTACTCTTTGCTTGTTTTTATAATTACAAAGAAGGTTTGATTTTTTTTTAATGCTGTGTCTCTATTTTTTTAAAACAAGAAATTAATTCCTGTCTACATTGGCTCTCTGAGAAAAGTACCAAATTAATAGAATGACTTCATGAAAAAAAAGGCAGCAATTGAAGATAGATTAAATTTTGAGAATTGATTTTTGGTTATACTTCCAGTTTAATTTAATCACATCTTCAAACTACTGGCACTCGTTTGAAGTAAAACAATATGACTGTGCAGTGAGGGGAAAAAAGATAAGGACTTATTCCTCTGTTCTGCTTGGGCTAGCTAAGTTACAGCTTGACCTCGCAGCACAGTACTTAGACTGGGATCAGGTTTATCTGCATTAGGATTCTTGATGGCTACAGAATGTGAACAACTTCAGACTGAACTGTCCAAAAAATGCTTGGAAATAGAAAGGAATGGAATTTATCGTTTCTAAAACCACACAGTTTTGGTTTGTAAAAACAGTCACAGACTAACTATCTGAACACAAAACCACCTTGTTTATTCTCAGTTTTTCTGAGAGTGATCACTGACAGAAAGCAACACTAACTCACATTTCAAATGAGAACCTAGAGGCCTTAAAAGTTACATTTCTCCCTCTACAGTTAAGTATGAACAATGCATGCAGGTTTATGCCAAAAAAAAAAAAAAAGAGAGAACTATAACAAGCAAAACTGCAATTACAATGTGTTTTATTCTTGGAAACTCATACAGATCACACTGGAATGTGAGGGCATGAGGAGATACACTAGTGTGGATGTATTATTTCTTCATTTTTCAGATTTTAAAAGTATTATGAAGACTTTCAATGTTCGACGTACAGCACAGCTATCACAATACCCCATGCCATGATTCATAGAGAAATGAAAACAAATCCAGTGTTTGCCATGATATATTAAACAATTGTTGCCAGCTATCCAAAGTCAGAATATCCCCATGGCTTTCTGAGGGATTTGAACTTTTCCGAGTTTATCACAGAAATACCATATGCTAATATACTCTCAAAAACACAGAGATTTTTTAGGACCCAGTACAGTAAAAAAGAAGCAAGAGGCTCTCTTCACATCTGAAAAGTAAACAATGAGATAACACAAGCAATACTGCTATGGATACAAATTAGTAACCAAGAGCAACACTTAAGTGACTTGAGAACATGCTACAATTTGCTCATCATCTGATAGATATGGTGGATAACAATGTGTCTTTTCATGGATGGGCTGGGAGTGAACTGCAGGAGAAAAATAAAGTTGGGGTTTTTGTTTGTTTGTTTGTTGTACTTCATTTTTATTTTGGATATTCTCTTCTTGATGCAGTACTGGCAACCATTTTCAAAATTTTATTCCATGGTAAAAAGAACAACAACAAAAACCCCCAATTTTATTTGTATCAAGAGGTTTCTAATAAGACTGACCCGTTTTAGATAACAGAAACCAACTTTCCAGAATTTAAGCATACTAAAATGGAGCGTATTTATTCTGTAACTCACCCCCTGCAAACATATTATCTTATATTGACATAGCTCAGGCATGAATTTAGTGTTTTTCTTTCATTTAAAAGAAAAACAGAAACAAATTCTCAAAGTAAAGACAAATTCTTAAATGTGGGGCAATAATCAAGACCTCTCTCATCAGAAGTTATCCAATTACTTTCTGCTTCAGGGTAGGAGCAGGTCACTGTCTGTGGTTGAGAAGTGGACTTACTGAATGGATCTCACCCAGCACACCGGATCCTACAGTTATTTTTACTCTCCCTCATGAGGAGCTCAAAGGTATGCCAAGACTACATTCACAGAAAGCGTTAACAACAGCAGGCATTAAGCATGCATTGTGAACAGTAAATGAATACACAGCATTGAAGATTCTTTCATGAGTTTATCAGCCTAAATCCTTAACCAGCTAAACCCTGAGCTGATATATTTTATCTAGGTACTTCAGCGTTCTAAAGTTGGACTTTGAAATAGTGGTGAAGGTGTATGTAACATTACAAAACAGAAATAAGGGAAATGATGCATAGTGTACTCAGAAAAAGTGGTTTTGAGGAAATAAGATTAATTAGTTTTTCATTTCTGTGAGCAGAGTCTTACTTGAATAAAGCACACACGATAATCTCTAGTATTAAGTGTCAACATATGTTTTAAAAATCAGCAGGAGACCACTCAAAGAGCACATTTACTAAGAGAAATTTTTAAAAAATCAAATATAATAAAATAAAAATTGACAAGATACATTCTGTGAGGACTTGGGAATATCTTATTAGTATTTCATGCAGTCTATTAACACAGCATTATTATGAGTTAGCAGCAACTTTAGAAACACAAATCAGCTCAGCTGGTACAGCAGAATTATAGCCAAACTCAGCTGTATCATACTCAGTTATCTCTCTGCCATAAACCCCCTTTGCTTTCAGGACTATGATGACTACACTTATATGCATGTATGGTCTTTGCAAAAGACGAAGTAAAAACCCCGATGAGTCTTGCCAAAACAGGGGAGAGGGCAATTTCAGTAGGCAAATATTTTTGTTCCATATACCTTAAGAACTGACCAACTGAGGTACTTGCCTGGTAAAGCACGTTTCTGCAAGGTCTGAGGTCAGTGGTCTTTGAGGCACATTTTTCCCAAGAGAAAAAAGAAAGTAGGTATTCTACTTTTGCTGGTGGAATTATGTTTTCCAAATTAAAAATACTACAGATGCAAACTCCAGATGCAGTTCTGTACGGGAAAATAATCCAAAGTTAATACATTGTTCTACTGGGAAAACAAGTCTCCAATCATTTTTCTAATGAGCCTGAAACCACGCTTTTTGCTTCAAGCTGGTGGCTTGAAGCAAAAAGACAAATTCAGTGGTCTGTATAGCATTACTATTTGGAATATCTGTCTGGACGACTCAAGACCTGTGTAAAGCAATCCCCAACAAAGACTTCCACTGCTTTATAAGGCTGAAACAAACTGAAAGGTAGAGAGACCTAAAAAAAACCCAAAAAACCCCACCAAAAACAGAGGATGGAACTGAATTCATATGCAGATAAGAACATGAGAAAGAGCCTGACAATGCCTTCAGTTTGGATATCTGACTTTTCTGATCAGACAGAAAAAGAAAGGAAATTATGTTTACCAAAATATGGTAATATTCCAGCTAAGAATGAAAAAGCTTTAAATCTCTTTTAAGAAAAGTGCCCAAGAACTCTTTGTTGTAGAAAGCAATGCTTCTGTACACAAGCTCCCATCTAAATTAGACAGGAAGAAGAAAAAGCATTACTGTATTTGTTCGTATTAATAAAATACAAAACATAAGCTATACATCATGACCATAGGCAAAGAAGAACTGGGAAACAGGTACGTAAAGGAAGATGTGGGAGAAAACCTTTGAAGCTGAAATATACCTGTGAAAGTATTGTCCAAAGTACCGAGCACACAGCTTAGAGCACACATTAAAACCTGGATTGGAAAGTTATAGCTGTGCAGAGTACATAGCTTTCTAAGACTTTTTGACTTATGCCTGAATGTGAAAACTACCTTTAAATAGAGAGAGATCAAATTAAAAACTTAAAAATAAAAACAGTGGGTTACACAATGAGATCAGTGAGGAGGTACTTTACGGGGAAAACCTGAGAATTTTCACAGATTTTACAACACACTGTAATTCAAAACGGGTTGACTTAAAGGAACACTCAAGATTTTGTACATGCTACTAACTTATTTAATTGAAGAACTGTGAGAAAACAGGAAAAATGTGATAATTACTAGATCTGTAGTCCTTCCTTTCTTGGTTGTTTATCCAGCACCCGGCTGTTATCAGTGCACTGTGCTTGCTAGTCCATATTGTTGCACACCAGGCCAGCTGCTAACTGATGGAGAACTGTGAAGTTTATCATGACACTGGACATTCTCACTGCAAACTTGAGATGGGCCAAAATCCAACTGACTGCCGAGGAGTTTTCTGAACTCTCCAGGCAACCCCTTTGCAGCATGATGGGGCAGGAAGGACACAGAGCCACTCTGGCCATCAAACACCCTCCTCGTCTTCAAGATTAAAAATTAACTGAACTACTTGCAGCTAATGCCATGTCAGTAACTTTTATTTCATGTTAACCAGTTTCCACTACAGCAGAGTTTTGCTCGGAGGAAGTTAATGTCCTTTTCGATTCCAAAATGAGAGGAAAACCTTGTAGCG